>NC_071310.1:2549804-2859467 GCF_027563975.2 Plodia interpunctella
TAATTGCTAACACTGGTATCATACTATTTTAGTCGCCTAATGGCAAATAGTCAAGAGCGATGAATTTGTTATGTTATATTGTTGTTATAACTATTCATAACAACAACATATCATAACAAATTCATCACTTACCATTGTATAGAGGTCCATGTGAAGTGACATAACTGACTCAATGTGCAATAAATGATGTTTTCATACTAATTTCATAAAAGTGTTCTAAATCTAATGCAGTCATTTGGGACAGAGACAAAAAGAAACATATAACCTCCATTGACTTTTAATTCAGTTGAGAATAAAAAAAACAGCAGCGCAATTTAAAAATGGAACACGAACGAACGCTAATGTAAAAAAATTTTGGCGACCGACTGGCAGTAAATTAAAAAAGTTGTCAGTTTGGCAGAGGCCATAAACATGGTGCATTAGATCGATACGGATTTCACGAAATAACGGTTTTCACGGTAGAATTGGCTATTTTACTGGGTAAAAAAATTAATACTTAAAGTAAAGGTAGGTATTTAGGTATATAACCAAACACAAAAATTATACATCACTTTAATTGATCAGTATAGTAAGACGTAATTTACTATTTTATGTTCTCATTAATGTCCGTAACGTCATAACACATTACTGTCATACAAGCTCCGTACCTGTCCGTCAGACTTACTAACTCTGTGCGCTCCATGGACAAAACATCCTGACCTCAACCCTCATTGAGAATGCTCTTATTTTGTTCAACACATTTTGATGCAGATTTTTTTAAATAGAATGGGAGGTTAAGTGTATAATTCATTATGGCCGCTATCATTATAAACACATCAAAACATACCAACAAAAACGTTATAACTGCAAGTAGAGCTATATTAAATCAATATATATGAAGTATTTAGGGCAAATTTCACACCAATTAGGTATTAAATCGCTAAATTACTTCGAAACGCCTTCGCACTTTGCATTCCATTTTAATTTAATTACTGTAATTGTAGATTAAATCAAAACTAAGTAAATTATATCTAAAATTATAATTAAGTGCTGACAAATTGTTAACACAATAGAAAATGTACCTATTGTTTGTAAGTGTTCATCACAACGGACTTTGAAATAATACAAAAAAAGTTTTTAGTTTCATATTTTTAGATTTAAATATATTCGAAAGAGTGAAACGAAAACAAACTTCACACAAGTTTCACACTTTGAAATAAAGAAAGAAAAACGATTTATTTAAAAAAAATTATCAGATATGTAATACTTTCGAATTAATTTATCGATTATAATTTGCTAGCGGCCCGTCCCGGCTTCACTCGGGTAAAACCATAATTAATTATAGATGAGACGTCTAAACCTTCCTCAGGATTCATCAAACTACCTAACATACCTATTTGCTAAGACAAAATATTCAATAATAAACCTCCAACGGCTGCCTTCGATCCTATTTCGGATACCGCGCCCTTGGGACCCTATATTAATGCGGGTTTGTAGTGGGTACAAGGGTACAAGTAATATTTCTTATCTTACTAAATTCAATCTTATGTCCTCTAGAGATTTTCTAAGTCTTTCTTTTCTCATAAACTACTTTTCAGTGGAATTTTACTGAAAATTAAAGTTAGACATTTCAAGTGAGAGATTTGTACTCGTACCTATCAATATTTCTAGTTTTGTCCCTTGGGAAATCTGCAACTGGTTCCACAAAGGTATAGTTTGATTTCATATTTAATGTCAATTGCTAAAGCTGTAAATTGTATATTACCGTCGTCGTCATTATCAGAACGTCAGTAGCCTATATTATATGTATAGCCTATAACTGCATCTGTACTAATGACATGGTTATTAAAGTAAAAAATATATGTACGCTTGATTCAGACCAAATGTGCCTACATATTTTTTCACTTTTTGAAATTCTATGAACATATGTTAAGCTGGGATTAAATTTTTTGAGAGCCAAATAGAGCGAGTTATGATGTTTTAAGTCCTCATTGTGAGGACTGAGGTCCACCTATAATGTCTCACAACTATACAATATATTTACGAGTATTTTTTCCAACTATCCAATTGGTACGAGATATAAGTTTGTTGATATCTAAACACACAACTGCGCGCGCAGTTTACATATTATTATCAGCACTGCAGCTAATCAAATCTGTAATCGCTAAAATACTGTTATGTGTATCTTTGCAAAATGTCTGTAAAAAGTATTCATTTTATAGCCTTAATACGATATGTGTTGTAATTTCTAATAAATAAGACGTGCTCATGAATATCATCAAGGTATCGCCATTGTACTGCAGCTCTAGCATTGCATAAGATGCATTCGGAACAACTCGGCAGATATAAAACATCTAGATGGATAGTATGACAGAATGAAAAGTGGAAAGTACAATAAAAATCCTATTTTGTCACTAAAACATCTTAATCAATTAGATACATTACGCGCCACGCCATGTACCAAGTAAATTACATTAAGTAAATTATAAGTATACTTAAACATTGACTGAGATCGTATACCTACCTAATAGAAAAAATTATAGATTGTAAATTATGTTTCAGACATGAATTAGATGTTTAGCCAATTAAAAAACAAAAAATACCCTACGTTAGTACCTATTCTTTTTTACATATTACTTACAAGGTTTTAAGAGTCATTGTGATAATTAAATTGTATTCACGTGAGATAAATAACAAAATAAAAGTAAATTTCATCAAAATCTATTCAGTATTATTTAACAAATGCTCTTACAACGACATTTTCGCATGACAAGTAAGAAATTAAAATTTGTCCCACTCTTCTACCAACACTCCTTCTATATTTTAACTATTAACATCATCTATGCACCGGCATGTCACAATAGTTCGTTTGACGTGAGGCTGAGGGTCATTGACCCTCCGAGACGAATGAGTCACAAGCTAAGAAGAACACGAACAATGCACTTTGTGGTGTGTGAAAATAATAGTGTTATAGAAATGTCTTCATTCTGGAGTGGACTGCAGCCATGACAGGCAAAGTTAACGTTTTTAGCACATTAAATTGTAACAATTGAATGTTAGATATAGTATCACGTCTTTATCCCTCACGGGATAGACAGAGCCAAGAGTTGCGAAACTCGAAAGCCACGTTTATCTGTATGGTCTGTGGAATTGAGATTACCTTTAGGTTTAATTTATTAAACAATGATCGCTTGTTAGTCCATCGCATAAGGAATAATTTTTAGTACAGTCGAATTCATGTCAAGCTAACGTATGGGGACCCATTATGCGCCAGTAAAAGGAGTTTGCAATGAATTTAGGTAGTTACCTATCTGTTGTTGTTGACTGTACCTAAATGTAATTCAAATAGTATTTAAGTATTCATTATATTTATTTAAAGATATTGAAATTGTATGTAGCTGCGTCGCTAACAAAGTCCCGCGATGCAGCTAGTATTTTCATAAAGTTAAAAAGAATGTTATACCATTGGTTAAATTATTTCCTTGTAAACCCTGAATATGACGCGAGTTGTAAATCACAGCCGACTAACATCAGCAAATTCTCTATCTACCCTCATAATGATGGCTATTCGTGTTATATTATACCCACATGAAATCGAAGGTTATTGCTTTACCATAAGAACGATGTGATACTTCTAATATCAGGGATACCAAGAGATATGGTATAAAATATTTTTTCTAGAACGTATTTTTTTAGTGCATGTTCAATGAACCGTAGAAAACATGATTCTCAATCAAATACTAAAAAGGTGCTAGCCTCTTGTTATGATTTCTCAATTCATTCGACGAGTCTCAGGTACTTAATTAAATAAAAAATACAAAGCATCCCCGACTCCCAAGTTGCTGTCATCCTTTCATCTGTTATAAGGAGCTGACGGTTACCAACCGGCTAAAAGCATATTTCCCAAACATAGCTCCTTAGCTGTGTTTGGAAAATGTGCGTCAGTGAAAGAGAATTTAATCGAGTCTCCTTATACTCGATTATATAAGTATACTAAGTATAAAATAATCTAGTATAAGGATACTCGATTAAATTCTCTTTCAAATAAAGAGAACTGATCAAAATCGGTTTAACCTGCTACGATGTCACGTTCAGACATACAGATACAAACACGTTAAGCTTATATAACTACATTCCTTCTGTCGTCGGTCGTTAAACATAACTTTATACTGATGTAAGTAGTATGTAAGTATAAAATGCTTTATTATCTGAAATGCAAGTACAATATGATTCAAAACAAAAAAGAACGATATCTCATAACAAACTCTTCATTCATTTCTGTAACTTAAGCAGGTATTAGGTAATTAACATTTGAGATTATTTACAAAAAAATAGCGTAAAATTCATTAACGTTATACGTTAATGAAAAACAATAGGAAGATAAGCTGTCATTATCCTCTCTCTTCACAAAACTTGACACCATTAATCCGAGCCATTTCATGCCTAAACTGTTTACGTTGCCCCGGCTATATTCTTATTTCACGTAATTCTTTATCTGTGTTTAAACACTGCCATGGACTAAAAATAGATAAATCTTTTTTGAATACACAAAGGTCAAACGGTATAATGGCCCCAAGTCCATCTTTGAATTAATTAAATGAAGACAAATAATATTTAACTCCTTCCATGAAAGGCTGTACTGAGCATAACGCAGAATTTTATTTTTTCTGAATAACGTGCGATTTCTAAATGCAAATGTTTTCGAGTTGTTATTGTGTTGAATTTTTATTTTGTGTATAACTCTTGTGTATTATTAAATAGTAACTTTGTGTTAATTATTATTCTATTCACTAAAGAGATTTCGTGGGAGCAGCTTTTTTAAATATGACTAATTTACAGCATCTTTATATTGCTAAATTCTCACTATAACACCTCGTTCGCACGAGCGTAAATAAAGCTCCCGACTAGGTTATCGCATGTTTATCTCAGCATATACATATTAATTAGATATCTAACGCTTTATAAAGCATTGTCGCTAGATCTGATCCACATATAGTGGGATGATGTATTCCAAAGCTATTTTTTGCGTTGCGTTAAAAAACCGCCCGTGTAAACAAGGGGTTCCCTATCGGGTGGGCTCGGGACAATACTGATGACCTGAGTCTGAGCCGGGACCCGGGTATCGACGTAACTGGATTGGCTCAACTAAGGAATCTTGTTTGGTAAACGTGACTCTCAATCGAGTGAGATGTAATCGAGTATCGACTTATACAGTTTGATATGGATATAAACAGGGTGACTTCAATCACTGACATATTTTTGTCTACATGCTCAGACCATGATACTGAACCATTTTTCGTAAGGAAGTAACACCGAAATCCCTAAAAAGCTACTTCATACATAATTAAATACAAAGACAAAAACTACATATATTAGGTATATGAATGGGACATAACACGAACCTGTTTTTTATTTAATGTTGCCGACGTTTGCAATCGCCGTGGCCGTAGTTAGAGTACGTGTTCAAAACGCGAAAGTTTAAAAACACTAGGATGCCAATGATTAAAAAGTTTTTCTGTATTTATTTGTAACATAAAATGAGTACATTTACTCAACAATGTTCAATGAATGAGTTTTATTTTAGCTTCGGTTCCTAATAACTTATTGCTTACTGCATGGAGCATATTTTAATTCGTAAACTTCACTTTAAAATAAATTATCCGCGTACCGAAAAGCCACAGTATAATAACTACGAGCAGTAACACCGGTGGAGTCACAGTAGTAG
The DNA here is from genome assembly GCF_027563975.2 of Plodia interpunctella. Classification (NCBI taxonomy): domain Eukaryota; kingdom Metazoa; phylum Arthropoda; class Insecta; order Lepidoptera; family Pyralidae; genus Plodia; species Plodia interpunctella. The sequence continues at coordinate 2,555,509 of NC_071310.1, forward strand.
CGGCTGCGAGCTGGTCACCCTCGACAAGATTGATGTAGAGCGTCCGAGACGATCTGTCACCGTCGGCGTCGGCTGCGGCTCAGACAACGGCCCACTTCATCTTCTACTGACATTTACGAGTATACTACAGTCTAAAACACATGATATCACATTGCAAATTCGCCCCTTTTAAATATACGATAAACTTAAAAACTACGCGCAGTTTTTTATATGATTTTCAGCAATAAATAGTGCGATTCTTGAGGAAAGTGTAGGTATAATTTATTGTGACACAAGATTTATTGTGAAACATGGGAGGTATAATTTATTTATTGAACGGATAAAACCATAGTTTTATCCGTTCGAAGCCTGGACGGTCAGCTAGTATATGAAAGAAATGCTTATTTGCCTTTCGTCCTTGGAAAAACCATTGTATGTCTCAATAAAACTAAAGCTGGTACTAGATCGTAACCTTATCAGATGGTCTGTCCGTCTCGACGTCCATAGATAGGACGCCCACTCGAGCGCCTTGAAGTTTTGTATAAGCTTATAGCCATGATATAGCCGCATGAAATCAAAATCAAAATCAAAATCAAATCATTTATTCAGAAATTAGGCCTTCACAGGCACTTTTTCACGTCATAATCTAAATTAAATAATGTTTACCAAAGCTACAAACTACTAGCATTTCGGAACGACCACTGCTGAGAAGAAATGCCGAAAGAAACTCATTCAAACATGATGCTATCAATCGTTGCTGACTTCCATAGACATCTTCTTTGTTTTATCATTATTGTCCTTTTTTTATCTTCTAGTTAAAGACCATTGATTAAACATAGGTAACTTTCTTTTTTTAAAATAAATCCCCTTAATATCATAATGGGGGGTGAAAGTTTGTATGAAAATCGTGTCTGTTCCGTTTTCGCAGACAGAATTCCGAAGCCGCGGGCAAGAGCTTGTAGTTTATATATAGTCTATTTATTTATTTTACAAGTTCATGTTACAAAACACAGGATAATTATAAATTCTACGTACGGTCGCACCGTGCAAATCTATGACGCCAGATTATCATAGTTAATTTAAAAAAAAAAAACAGAAATCAATACAATAGTCATAGTTATCAAAATACATTTTTACTGTGTCCTAAGTTTTTTACTTCATTATTTTCGTTAATAACTCACTGCAAATGAAAGTCTGTGGCGATTTAATCGGAGTTCACTCGTTAACGATTATGCCGACTTTGGATATTTTTGAATTAATTTTAATATAAGAATCCATTATCAAAATTGGATAATCTAAGTTTGCAACTGCTTATATAGTTTCTACAGAAATTGGTGTATTCAGCTTTTGCTTATTATTAATTAATTAACAGGTTAAAATATAATGAAAATGAAAGTTGAAGAACTTTCTGAGCCCACCCTAAATTAATCAGGTGCCCACCCACCACAGAATTGTTACAAAAAAGCTAAGTCTGAAATAAAATGCCGAAAGGGTAAAAAAGGTCGAAATCTTTCAATGACTCATGGCAAACTTCGAGCTTAGACCCCTCTGGAAAATATCTCTAGATACGCCCATTAATTTAACCAAACACGTGGTCTGCTTTTTGTAGTCACATATTGAATAACCTGTTTATTAAACCCACATGAAATTTTAATTCCAAAATTCTATAAACTCGACCCTTTTCATCCTGAAATGCCGACTTTAACAAAAACCTGCGTTGCGTACAAAATCTACCACAAAAAAAACAAAAAAAAATTGACAGTGAGTGGTTGCGTGCGTCCAGGCCGCAGGTTCGACTCCCGGCCTTGTCGACTCATCCCCTGTTGAGGGTGATTACCATCCCCGCTTAGCTATTTATAACACTGAATTAAGAGTGACCATGATTTGTTATTTTCAATCTCTTTTACTACATGTTTTAATCTTGTGTCCGAGTTTCAATTTAAAATGAAATATAATACTTAATTTGAAATTTGACTTTAAAAAATCTCTTTGAAGTTTTCATTAATAAATAAACTCTGACGTCGGAGATTAATGCCTAGACTGGGATAAAAATTAAATTATAGTCTTGAAATTATGATTGTTTCCGTCAAACTAATGAAAATATCTACTCGTACCAATTATGCTTTGTTCTCGGAATAACTCTAATACAATACTTTCAGAATAAGATTTTGCGTTTAGGAGCAATTTTGAATTTAATTTATACTACTTACATAAATATATTGGTATTATACATTGCTATTCTATTAATTCAGCTTAAAATTGCAGTTAACATTTTTTTAACCAAAATTATTATTTTGTGCCTAGCTTATAAAACATATGGTGACCCTAGCGAAGGTCCATTATGTTTATGATATCGCCGAGTTCACACTTCAGTAAATATTCAGCTGATATTCAAATAAGCTGTTTTGATTACGATTGGCCACGTCAGTGTGAGCCCTTCATAATTACTAACTGACAAATAGGGTTATTACACAGCTGATAATAAAATACTTAATTTGAAAAAAATATACTTTCTTGAATACCATGTAAAACCAGAATCATGTTATGTACTATTATGATATAGATAAAAATGAACAGTGTTCAACCGATGGCAATGAAAATACATCCGTTTATGAGAAACGAGCACCTGAACAAACCATTATACGGGCAACTGGAGCGATGCGACCGTGAATATCAACACATGTGGGTTATTTTATAATATATATCATGCGGATTCATTCTTATAGTTTAAAATTCAGACGAATCTCCCTCTCATGTCATTGTCATCACATTCCCGGTTGAGTTCATGAGTTGTGAAGCTGCGAAGCCCAGGGATATCGTAACACATTCAAATTTTGAAAATTCTGCTTTGATTATACAACAGGCCGCCTGCCTGACGTCAACCCTCCTTGGGAAATTCAATTGACTCTCTCAGCTGAGCGTTTTCTTGTTCCTCTCTCTCTCAGTCTCTCTTGACGTCTTCCTAAGGCGATAAGCGTTGGATATTTAGCCTTATTTCTAAACAATGTTGTAAGTTGTTGATGAATCAGTATTATTCATGAAAAAATTATGGATCATCCATGACCATCATTTGCACAAATCCCTGAGCTAAAGGAACTAAACAAATGAAGGTCGCTGACCTTCTGAGTCACTCAACACACCACGGTGTCACAACTACGACGGCTGACCTTTCTTCTATTAGATATTCCACTAGAAATTACGTCTGAGACGACCTTAGTGACTGCCTGTTACCTGGTAAACACACCGGACTTACTATTGGTGTCGCTCATTTCCATTCAGTCCTTGAATGTATGAATGAACATGGAATGAACGCGGGTTTCCCCAGCAAAAGGCCTAATGTCGTCAATTCACAGTTGTGAAAGAGGATCTTGCTATGTACAGTCAGATATTGCGCATTAAACATTAGCTTTTGCCAGCGGCTTCGCCCGCGTTTATTTCGTGCATCCGCTCATAATTTATTACTGGGGCACTGACCTTCCTTAAGGAGTTGGGGCCATAACCTACTTCCACCACGCGGGCGCATTGCGGATTGGTGGGTTTTGAGAACTGCAAATACAACCGGGTCCAATGGCTTTACGTGCGTGAGCACGGAGGAGCTCAAGATAATTTTGGTCACTCATCCAATGACCGACCAGTGTGAGAGTGTCTTAACCTTATCACAAACCGAGCGCACTAACACTGTGCCATTGAGCTCCTCTGATATTGTATATTAATTTAATTAAAAAAATAAATAAACGAATACACAATATTGTATAAAGTAGATGATCAAAGGTCAGGAAAAGCTACCTCATTGCGCCCCACCCAGGTGCATCAGTGTAACCAAACAGTTAGGTCTGGTCTGAATAGTCAGTAACCACGATAAATAACCGTTGCACCGATTTCCATCACTAAGTTTGATTATGTATATTAGTGGATTTACTCGAGTTATCACGTGAATTTGATACACATCGATAACTTGCTTTGTTTATGAACAATATTTGAAATTCAACATTCTTTACTAAAGATTTATTGACGTAAAAATTTAATTAAAATCACGTGTACAGCGGTAGCTAATATACTATAGTACAGTCAAAGACTCGCTGCCCGCGGGGCCATAAAACTTCGGTGCGCTAGGGCGAGGGGCATGCGATGAGTCACTTATCGATAGCCGTATATCGATCCCTAAGTGCGCTTGCGCACGGTAATTACTATAGTGGACATTTCCAGCATCTGCAGGGTAATTATTTAAGTGGAATATTATCTACCATTTCAATATTTTCCTGTTACTGTCAACACTGAAGTGGTAAAATCCATATACACATATAATAAAACTGTAAATAGGCTATATCTACTATACCTACATAGGATATATTAAAGAAAAATACTTATGGGGGATTTAATGGGACTAATAGTATTTTATATGTAAGTTGATGATGAGGCAGAACTAGGCCATCGCTGATGCATGGTGAAATCAAATGAAAAACATATTTGTATCTAAATTTTAATTCTAGCGTAATATTGTTTATTATATAATAAATACAGCCATGCCAAGTCTTACTCAAAGGACACAGACTACCAAAGAAAATATTAATCCGCATGATATGGACAGGATAATATATTTTTATATGCATTGAACATTTTAAACTACTGTAACCTACTAATATTGTAAATTCGAAAGTTTGTTAGTGTCTCTTTCACGCAAATACTACTGGACAGATTGTTATGAAATTTGGTACACTGGTTGAATATAACCTAGATTAACAGGGATCCTCTTCATTCGCCTATTTTTTTTTAGACTATTATGGATTCGCATAATTGTTTTCGCATAATATGTTTTGGCATAGTACTTCTATCGCATAGTAATATTTTCGCCTACTAATTTTTAGGCACAATACTCTATTGGAATATTCTGTGTTGGAATAATTTGTTTTAGACTAATGCACATTATTCATATTATTCTTAGGACTATTCATTATTTGTCATAATTTAATTGTCATAATTGTCATTTGAATAAAACACAGTTTCAAAGTTATCATGATATATTATTATTTCAATCATTTAATATTTTACATATTATTAAATTTAAATATATATCATGCAATATATATTTATTAATATATCCATTCATTTGAGGTTTAGATTACTGGCTATGGCTTTTAGGAAATCAATTTTACTTGTATAATCATTTTTCTGACTAATAATTATGTCAATACGCTTCAGTTTATCGCTGTATTTCTTTTTTTTTTAGGTGGTGCTATTCCGAGTTGCCTCTTTTCAATTTCTGTGATTTGGTGTGTTATCTCTTGGGTAATCTTTCTTGCTAAATAATAAAACTGGGGATGGTGTTTCCCCACGAAATGTGCGAATCGGTTATGCCATGCTTCGGCGTGATTTTGTGTCCTGGGTATATCTTCTTGGGTTAGTTGGTGTGTACTCCATATTGCCGGTGGAAATTGTGGCGGAGAAGTTGAAGTACCCCACACATAATATTGTTCAAACCACGTCGCTATTGGTTCTGGAAGAAAAAATACGTATCAAATTACACCATATACGTACGTCAAATACCTACCTACAGCACAACTTTTTAACGTTTAGGTTAGCGAGGAGCGAAGCGACGAGCGTGGTTAGGTGGACATGAACCCCCCGCACGAGCCGAGCGAGCGAAGCGAGCGTGCCGCGGCAGCGGCCGGCGAGTGCCAGAACCGACTTTAATAAGGCATTCCCAACTCGGACAAAACTAAACTATGTAGGCATACAATCATTTACCTGTTGGTGACGTTTTTGTTATTTTCCATTCGTCAAAGTATATTGGTATATCTGACTCTTCCAAAAATGCCAAAGCATACAAACATTTAATTTCCAATGCAAATGATTCATTGTTTCCATATAGTTTTTGAAGACCATTCTTTTGTATTTTGCGATAAATTATTTGACCAAGATGAAAGTTACATCCTTTTATCGTAGTATTTTCGAAAACTTGTCTGGCACACGTATGTGCAGTTTTTTCGAAGTCCATCATAATGTATTTTGGTGATAGCAGTAAATTGTTTTCCTCGCAGTATTCTACAAGTAATGTAAATAATATGCTATATGTATTTTTGTCCTTGTTGGTACATAATGCGAATACACAAGGAAATGTTTCTGAAAATATACACCCGTGTATGGTATATAGTTGTTGGAATATCTTCGGTACTACCTTAAATGTTCCATCCATAATTATGTACTTAGACTTGCATAACAACGTAATTAGTTTCTTTGATGTGAATATTATTATTCTTCTATCATTATCATACTTTTTATCTATTATTATTATATTGTTAGGGATATTATGATCTTCTGCGGTTTCTGGAATACAGTATTCTTTATTTAATTCAAAGTGTATATCTGTTGGTTCGGTTATCGAAACTGTTCGTTTTCTCTGTCTGTATATTGTTTGTTTTAAATTAACTTTATTTGGTAGATTAGCCAACACTAATGGAGTGGTCATAGATTCGCATTCTGATATAATATGTATTGGCTTCTTATCAGGATTTAATAATGCGTTTTCTTTAATTTTGTTACGGGCGCATTGAACCTACAACATGAACAATAACATTACTTAATTAGGTACATAGGATTAGGGTTAGTACGAGTATATACCGTAATAGATCGTAATTAATAGACCACTAACCTTTTCTCTTAGTGCATCAGGCTCGTGATTGTGGGTTTTTATCTGTTTGGATATGATTTCATGATTTTGTGCATCATTTAATTTGGTTATAAGTCGAACGTTGCACTTGTAATTATCGTTGCGGCGTAGTTCACACACCCAGTAGAATTTATTGTTTTCCTCCCGGTTTTTTTCGTATATGAAACCATTGTGGTTTAATTTGAAACCTCCTTTGTTTGTCCTCAATATACGCACTTGATTTTCCATTTTTAAACAATTTTTTTAGTCATACATAACAATTAATAACACTTGTCTATACTACAATTGACAACACTGTTTCATTCATTATTAATAAAAAATAATTGCATTTTACCCACATATAATAACGCCTAGCACCTGTTTAATAGCAACTTTTCAATGTGTCATTTTATGCATTGCTCATTATTTATAACAAGGATAATACTTTTATGGATTTTGGAATGATGCTTATTTATTATTATGCTTTTAACTATTTATGTTACTTGATATTAGAAGTTTCAATGGATATAGTTTTTGTATTTGTGCTTTTTGTATTTATGCTTTAAAAATTATGCCTAATGATTACAATGCGTATTGATGTTTCTGCGTAAAACTACGATGCGTAACTATATTAGGACAAATATTTATATGCAATCCAATAGATAACCGATTAACACATCGGATACCTTTTATCCCTAAATTACCACGGAAGCGAAGCCACGGGCTAAAGCTAGTTATTCATACACCTAAGTATTTCAAGTGGGTCACATGCAATTCGTCTGGTTACGTCAGTCGCAAAAATAATGTTTCAATAGGTATCTATGTTTATTTATGCAAAGAAAGTATGTAACTACCCTGACCCACAAAATTGCTGCACATATGTTAGGTACTATCTTGCAAATCATTTGACAGTCAAGACTCCACGAGTTAATTTTTTAATTAAATCATATCAGACGTATATTTATTGCATTATCTGTGTTCTACATAGATAAAAGAAATATATGGTGTCCCACATATACAAATGTCATAGTTAAAGTATCGCACTTACCTGAAGCAACAGATTGCCCTTTCAGTTTCAGGCAATGCAATATAAATTTAAAAAAATATTGAAAATTAGCGAAAGAAGATTTTAAAAAATGTGTTCTACTTTGGTTTGTCTAATAAATATTCTAAATAAATAAATAACTTTAATTCAGGCAATGAAACGTGAGTGAGTAATCTCCAGTAAATTAAAAGGAGAAGATCATTGGTCATTATATATAATAAAAAAGACACTATAAGTACATCCGCATACTAATATTATAAAGAGAAAAGATTTGTATGTTTGTTTGTAATAACTAAATTCAAAAACTACTAGGCCGATTTTGATGAAATTTGGCACAGAGATAGACGAAACTTCAGGAGTGACATAGGCTACGTTTTTATTATGGTTTTACCCGAGCGAAGCCGGGGCGGGCCGGTAGTATAAGATTTTTATTATTTATATATAAATACTTAGTTACCTACCTATATTGTTGGTAAACTCTTTTTTGCTCAAAGAATACAGATGCAAAGAAAACTTTAAAAAGGCATTTAAAATAAAAAAATAATAATTTATTGTGTTTAATTTCAATGTATATAATGGTGATGGATGGTACGCATGCGCGATTTTTAAAATGCTTATTTTACTCTTGCCTTGGCTTAAATGTATTTAGGTCGTCAGGTACTGCCCTTTAAGTTTTAATTTCCTTGTTGATGTCAAAATATTTCGCTTAAACGGCTGTATCTTTTGATACCGTGTAAATTCGTATTGTTTTAAACTGCACAACAATTTCGAACACGGGAAGTTATATCGTAACATGGCAGCAAGTACATTGTTAGTTATTTAGTTACGGTGATTTACTAAACAAATCGCTGTAATCAATAGTAAATGATCTAATCCCACGAAACACATTGCAACCTGGCTTGTTGTAAAACAATACATTTCACAAAATGTTACTCGGATTTAAAAAGTATGACAAAATGTTTGGAATAAAAAATATTTACGAGAACACCTGTTCCCGGTTGCATTTTTAGGCTGCGATGTCCAAAGAAAGGGTGGAGAGTAACAAAGGCTACTTTTCGTCACAGGCGGAGCCACGGGCTACATCTAGTAGATCATATAATTCGAAGAGAATTAATTTGTAACTCAGAGATGTACCTATCCCAACTAATATGACGACCTCGGTGGCGCAGTGGTAAAGTGCTTGCCTCTGAACCGAGAGGTCCCGGGTTCGATCCCCGATCGGGTCATAATGGAAAATGATCTTTTACGGATTGGCCCGGGCCTTGGATGTTTATCTATATATGTATTTGTTATAAAAATATAGTACCGTTGAGTTAGTATCCCATAACACAAGTCTCGAACTTACTTTGGGGCTAGCTCCATCTGTGTGATTTGTCCGTATATATTTATTTCTTTATTTTATTTAATATCTTAAATCCGAAAGTAAGTTTCTATTCGTAAAGCTTTATCTACTCAGCTAATTTTCTTGAAATTTCTCATACATATACCTACTTTGAAACGGTGGAGGTTCAATGGTTAAGACCATTATTATTATTTTATCTATGGTTAAGACTGACGTCCTGTGAATTGGTACTAGGTCCAAATCCTACTCGTGCCACATGAGTTTGTAGTTACGCCAATCTGACTCATGTAGGTATAGTAGTTTTCATCGACCACCACTTGCTTCCTGTGAAGGAAAATTGAAAATATCGTGAAGAAATCTGCACACTGGTTCATTATTAACTTGTGTGTGAAACGGAGAAGACAATGGCATAACATAGAGTGGTTTGCCATTGCCAATAATGCCAAGAAAATTATGTGTATTTTATTCCACGTAATGACCACGACCCTCAGCCATGCATGAGGAATACGACTATGAAGAAGATATATGTTTATGTATTCCTTTTTATCACCTAGGTATACCCATATACCTATATGTATGTAGTCATATATTCATATTTATGTACTTTGTTGTAGCTTATGTATTTATCGTTATATTTAAAAATACTTATGTAATTTATTATATTATTGCGCCGCATTTGTTTTTCTGTATGTCCTAATGGTTAACTGAAAACAAAATGTTTTTAGCCTTAAATTCGCCATTTGTTTGTGTTAATGATAATGTATATTTTTATTAGTATGTTTTTACTAGGAACAATAAAGTTTACATAATAAATAAACAATACTTATTATACCTCTACTAAAATCTAGTAAGTAATAAATCAATCCACACTTCATTGGTTTGCAAACTAGAGCGTGCCAAGTTAAAACAACTACTAGTGTATGGCGCCTGTTCTCCAATTCACTTTAACTGATTCGTAACAAAGTTTCCCGGTTTTGGCAGGCGCTAAATTGAAATCAATTCTCAATATAAGTAGAAATGCGGAAAAGTGTAAGATTTCGCAAAATCATTTTTTTCACATACTTCTCTCGTCTTGTGTTTTGAAAAGTAGGTTTATTTGCAACGCCGCTCAGTTATTTTTCACATTCGTTTTTATGGTTATCTGTGTCTAAGTATGCCATACCTACAATCGTAGTGACAGAATCTTTTTGCATTAAACACGTGGCAAAAAAACCTTGAGGAGTTCACTCGTCGAGAGCCAATCCTGGGTGCACCGTGCTTATCATAATCGTGCATTATCATTGGACATTAGCGTAATGGAAGTGCGGCTGGCCCTCGCAAATTACCCTGTAAATTAGGAAGATGAGCAAGATCAGCGACCTTTGTGTACTAAGTACAGATTTGCAAATTTGTTCGGACCTTTTGTTGCCCTTTTAAGCAAATTTATTAACAATTCGTAACATAATATATTATATATACATATAGACGCAACTTTGTATCTAATAGCAAAGAAAAAGCGTGTATCTAAAATATTGTGTCATATAAACTAGTTTGATCCCAAATATGAAATATATATGAAAATAAAAATATTTTTTTTTCGGAACACACGGCGCGCGAGTCCAACTCGCACTTGACGGTTTAATTTTTTTAAAAACATTGATTTGACATTAAAAATTGCAACTGTCCCATAATATCTGCTATAGCTATTTTGTTTCATCAGTAACATCTTATATTTTTAACGAAAATTGAAAGATCAAAACCAGTTGACATCTACTACTTTAGATAGAAGACTTATAAAAGAAGATTAATATAATAAAAATGTGGACCGATATATAGATACCGATACCGATACCTATATATTTTTAAAACTTATTTCTTTTCTGTTTACTCTGACCCATATTAGTAGTCTATAAATTAACTAGGTAGGTAAAGCTTTTATACCTATTACTTATACAGATTTTGTTCAAGTATTTTTGTTTATGACGAATAAATTAAAAAACGCTTGATGATTTAACTTAAGCCCAAAGAAATGTATCCAGAGAGACTGATTTGACTTCTTGTTGCGAAAAAACACAGACGAAGTCGCGGTCGAAGGCTAGTCTTTCATAATATAGATGTACCCAAATACTTACAAATCCGACCTTCACCCTCAAAGCAATTAACCCTTAACCCTATAAAATTCTTATAAAGAAAATGGTTTATCCTAATTCTTCCGAGCCAAATTATGCTAAGAATTAGCTTTGTGAAAACATTTCTGAACTTTCCATCAAATTATTAAATCAATTTTGTTAAAGTACATAATAATTTCATGTATCCGTGTCTGTCTGTGGCATCGTAGCTCCGTAATGAATAGGAATTTGCAATTCGGCGAACTAATTTGGCAATTTGTAATGAGATTTTCACCTGTGGCGTTACGCGTCTGCCTGTCGTCAACCCTCCTTAGGATTGCTATTGTTTGTCCCTGGGCACCGTTTACACACCCCTATTTAGGTACTGTACAGATAATCACACACATCAAAATGGTTTTGTTTGATATACTTACCTATATATTATATGTATATCAAAATATGCGTTAATTTTGAAAATATTTAATAACATGAAAATTCGCTAGAGTCCTGACTTTTATTAATATAAAAATATTGAAGTATAGTGCACAGATTAATATATCTTCGTTTTTTTGATGCTAACATAACAAATATACTCAACGCACCAATACACAGGGTAACGATTCTCTCGAATCTTAATTCACAATCGTGTCTCCATGGTTCCTCGATAGTAATGCATATTTACAGTCAGAAAGTAAATATTCAACAAGCACTAATATTGAATAACTATTGTAGCGTCTTCCTTGATGGATTCATAGATTCATTCATGGATCAAAAAAATTACTTAACATTTTGAAGTTACGGCTGTGGTTTTCCGACCAGCCGCCAGCCTCACGGTAACCTTCTTCGGGAATGATTTATAACGTCCTACTTACCCTGCAATATGTACAATGAAAGATCTGTATGACACCACACAGAGAATGGGGTATGAGTCCGCACAAATTTAGCCGACTAGACAGGCCTAGAAGTCAGCACCTGGCTATTTGTGACGACCTTTGTAACCTAATGAAGTCATCATGTCGGACTGCTGCACAGGTTATCCATGGTATGGTCAATATGGGAAATAATCTTTTTCAGACTGACCTGGGTCTTGAATGTTTATTATATTCGAATGTTATAAAACATAGTTATCGCACAACACAAGTTCCTAACTTGCTTTGGAGCTAATTCAATCTGTGTGTCCAGAACATGTTTATTTTTTATTTATTTATTGAGACACGATTTTGACGTATCAGAATAGACACCGAGGACCGGACGGCGTAATTCGAGTACCTATAAGATGCGGCCTGTCCTCGGCCGCTGCAGTGCAAGTCTCGACTTCTGCGCATTCAGACCTCAGATCAAGAATGAAAGTGTTCATCTTTGTGTTAGCTGCCGTCTCTGTGGCGTGCGGTAAGTGGTCTCATTGATACCAAGATTATTTGTCTATGAGTCTTATAAGAGGCCTATTCCCAGCAGTGGGAAAAAGAACTTTGTCGATGATGATTATGTCTATAAAAAATAATATAGGTTACGCTATACCCTATTACTCCATAAACCTGATATTTTTACCTTGTTTTTTACATTAACTGGCGCTCTTTAGGCCAAGATTAACTTTGGGGCTACCCAAATAAGCCAGCAGAAGTAAATAGGTATTATTAGGTGTAAACATTTTGTTAACGAAAATGATCTTATCTTTTTGTTCGCTACATCGAGGCATACATGTTTTATTCCCTTCAATATAACATCTTTCTGAAAGATATTCAAAATAGGCGGTATGGAACCCCATACCTCGGTAGAAGAAAGCTAAACTCGTAGTCGATCATGTGGCACGAGTAGGATTCCAACCTGAGAACTTCCGATAGCATGTGGCCATCCGAAACAACGAAAAAGCGCGTGAGTTCGCAGAGCATTGCCTGCCACTTTTCGGTAGATCTAGGGTCCCATGCAGGTCAGTTTACAAATAAGACCAGTATAAGCAAGTACAAGTCTTTAACCCCTGTACAAGGTCGTGTTTGTTGACAAACCTGTTCCACACGCATAAAATGAAAAACACTCATTGTTTTTAATATTTTGTTTATGTGAAACAGAAATAAGCTCTCTAGATAGATAGAAGAATCCAGAACAAGTTTATTTGTTAGACAAATTAAAAATCCCCCGACTTTCAATATTCTTTTCGCTACAACTTTTGAACGGCTGAACCGATTTTCATGAAACATGGCTAAGAACACTCGGGATAAAATTATCTATGACACAAAATAAAATTAAACGAAAATCGGTTCATCCGTTTGGGAGCTACGATACCACAGACAGATACAAAGACAGACAAGTTAAATTTATAACACCCCTCTTTTTGCGCCGAGGCTTAATATTAAAGGTTGATGGAAGAAAATCGAAAAAGATACGTTGTGACGTTGAAAATTAGAGAAATGTATTAGAAATAAGTTCATTCAGATCCTGCTGTTCAGCATGGTTGAGTTTGCGACTGATTTCCGTTGTATGCCTCAAAAAATATATCTAATATTATGCTCCAATGAGTAGGTACTACTGTAGATGTTTATCTATCAGAATCTCTTGAGACCCAAATAATTTATTTCTTAGGTACAATAAAAAATCAAGTTATATCTAATTTATCCACGCCAAAACCAAAATAAGGAAAATAACAATGTTTTGTCTCACGTGTATGCTAATTGGCAATTGTAAATAGTGTATTGTCCACTAGGTCTTTTGGTTCCTCATTAGGGACATATACTTACATTCACATAGGTACTACTCCGATACTAGAATTCCCAACTGTTTACTATTCTGATTCAATTTTTTCATAAATCATCAGGAAAAATAAATAATTACTTTCATTTCCAGTGTGTGAATTGCTAACAATAGTGTCAGATTTAATTCAAGTCGCCTAAAGTCATCTGATATGACTTTTGCGTCTATCATTATTTTACTACGTTTACTGCATCTAGTAGTAGTAGCATGGACACTAGCGAATTTAAAATAAATATTCGCATTAGCTATGGCTTTAACAGAATCCACAGATACCCTCATTGCATTCAAATGTGTGCAAAAACAAAACTAGGTATTTCAACAGCAATATATTGCACAACCATTTATCAATTCTATTTTGCATTTTCGTAAACTGTTTACCAGTTGGGAATACAGTTTTGATAGAGCGAAAACTGGATCTCTGCTGTTTTAAAACCATTTTCCTGTTCAAAATTATCATACTTACCTGTTTAAGATGCGATACTTTTATTATTACTTAGCAGTTTATTTGTAGTCGAATGTACATGAGGCAAAAATCTTCCCTTGTTTTTGAATAAAAATTGTTATTGGATATTATTAATTGTTATTGGATATTAATGACTTCTCTTTCAATTGAATAATTGTACAACGTTTTTGATTTTTCTTTGTTTCTTTTTCAGGTGTTAAATATAATGGACTTAGAGGCAAGTACCTTAGAACACCCTCTTTATATTTAAGTTATCTAATATATTTAAGTCAATTACCATTCGGATTTGAAGTATCAACCTAAACCTTATATATCATGTCGCCAAATTATACAAATTATACTTTATGATTGATGTCTTTTGTGGCACTGAACTGAGCGACTTCGCATCCATCTCATATCTTGTATGTGCCTATTCATTACTGAATGTTGGCCATTCGTTTTTAGTTTTATTCAGAGGTAGTTCCATTGTTTCATTATGCATATGTAGGTAGATGAAGTATGCAATGTGTCGAAATTTCATTAATCCATATATATTTCAGTGAAATACGGCTGGTCCGACGCCCTAATAGACAAAGAGTATTTCTTCTCGCTCCCTCGTACGATCAGCGACGCGGAGGGAGAGGGATGGAAGAGGACGGAGCGTCCTCCTGGTGCGTTACCTGAGCTGAAGATGTACTGTCCCACTGGCAGACAAGTGTGTCCTCTCTATGATGCTGCTGGTTTTGTAGCTGGACTGCAGGTTGCTGTAAGTAGATTTTTAGAAAGGATTACCGATTAACAGCGTTACTATTTCATATTATCGTCTGGTTGAGGACGCCAGCCTCAGAGAAGATCATTCTGGAACCAATTCTCCGCAACAGCATATTGAAAGACATTTTTCTGCTAAAGCTGATGATAAAAAAGGAGTATCTAACACCTTATCCAAGTATGCCAAAGGTAAAGGGAAATAACGCCCATAATAATACATAGTATTTTGTGTGCAATAAACTTTAAATAAACGAGAAATTATGCGAGTAATAAAAGTGACCCGGGATGAGACATTTCGGATTGTTACAAAAATTATAAAAACGATTAACACATGAAAGAGAAAGAGAAACGTATCGTAGTAGGCATCAATTCTCCGACTATTATTGTAATACTGCCATTACGTTGCTGCGTTTATCTAATTTAACTGAATCAACATCAGCAATCGTAGGGTCGTGGACCGACGTGATGTCACTTTCCTGGAACATTCTATTATGTATTCATTTATTTATATAAACTTTATTGCACTAATACAATATATGTACAGTACATAGTGCTAAGAAAATTATCTACGGTCAACCATACAATGCAGCTAAAGAAAATCAGAATAAAATTCCTTATGTGCCTTTCAAAATTTATCTCCTGAGAAAATCCATTTGTTCTTGCAGCTAGTAGAAATTAGAGGAATAGTACTGAAAATAAATACACCAGTATCATCTTTTTGTAGTAGTTACGGTAGTTTACGGTAGTTTCAGAGTAACACGATACCTGAAACGTGAGATCAACGTGAGATCTTTGACGCACTTAGTAGAAAATTACTTTGATAGCCGCCATCATGCAAAAAAAATATTTTCAATAGAACTAAAATTAGAAGTAAACAAAAACATTCCGATAACAACACGCATACAATTGGATTAGAAGACCATTTTGGAATTTTAGCTGGTGAATGTCCTACGACTCTGAATTCTGCAATACCTATACTGAATTCAGGATTTATTTCAGTACCTAGATATTACAATTTCGAATTGTATAAGCTGTCAAAAACAATTTTATACCATGGATTTAGTAAGTACTTCGTACAACATACCTACTTACTAATTCCATGTTTTATACACAGATTGTCATGTGTATAATATACATCACCATTTTTAGATGCATAGTGAAGCCTGAAAATGGATAGTGATGCTCATATTGTTCATTAAGTACGGGCCTCGTCAAAATGAACACAAGACTTATCTTGATGCCTTCTGAAGAGAAGGCATGTACCTAATGATACGTATTTTCTTTAACCAGCTACCAGTAGATGACTTCGAGTCCTTAGCCCTCAAGCCTGAGAAGAAGCTGGTGAAGTGGCGCGCGCCTGCCTCCGAGGGAGAGCCTTCCAGGGATTACTGGACCCTTACTCAGTTCTTTGTATCTGAAGGTTATATTTACTTCAATCACTAGATATAGCACATAGCAGATGCCACATATGGTTTAAATTGTTATCAGCACATAAAAATAAGAGATATATAAGTATACACACGTGGTCGTGAAATATTTAGATAGCAGGTCTGTCATGCCATGACGATATACATGTTTCCTTCATCAGAATCCCTGAAAGCGGGCGCTGGTCCTCAAATCGCGAACGGCGAGACGCTGCAAGATGGCGGCGTGTGGGTGACAGGGCTGGACGGCCGCCTGTTCAAGATCCCTCTGAATGAAGACGATATCGCGAAGAAGACTCTCTACAAGAAACAGAACTGCGTGCCGAATATGGGTAAGAGATGTTTTGGCGTGTGGTTTCCGCCCTACAATAGAATCACTCCATATCGCCCCGTGGATGCCGTACAAAGTAAGATATAAAACCAGCTTTGGCAGCTGAACAGTACATTTTTACGCTGACCCTAGGTTTCGATTTTTCACAGCCGCAAATGAGAAGCGAGAGTGAGAGGGAGATGTTTTGTTTAATCAGGTACATTATGAACCATCTCGGGTATGCAAAACATGAAATGGCAGACAGGAGGATATGATCATAAACATACACTTTTACATTCACATCACATACATTGCTTTTCCTGTTTGTGATTGAAACTATTTTCATTTATATGAAAAAACTACATTACTCATTATCAATCGAAGCGGATTTCTTTTTATCAAAATTGGATAAGTTTTATCAATGGTCCATCGTACGATATTATTTTACATTATTATCTGTATGGATGGATTATATGCTTTATTAAAATCTCTCATCTGGCATCCCGTCCCTGGAAGCCGAAACGGGACGACATTCGGGACATTTCAGATTTCAAAATCGCCTTTCAAAGGCGATACTTAGGACGCCACTATAGAATAAATACAAATCTTGTCATCGCCAGGCACCCACTACTACTACAACATGACGAAGGAGATGAAGTGCGAGGACTGGTTGCCGTGGTTCACGCTGGTCAACGACGGGGAGCTGGTCGGCACGGGCTTCATGATGATCGGCAAGCTGGCCAAACAGAGCCGCTGGTTCGAGATCCCGCCCTCTCCTAAACAAGTGCCGGAGGTAATTAATGGATGGATGAATGATTTATTTCAACAACTCAACTTACACAAGGTTATTAACACATAGGTAGGCAACAAAAATAAAATAAAACTTAAAACTAATACCAAGCAGATATGCGCCGCAGCAATTCAAAAAGGTCATAGCTCAGTGAATTTCTAATAATATAATGTAATGATGTCTACTGTAACTAACCAAATTAATTAAATGCGTTTCACTTCACATCGTGCTAACTTACTTCTTTCAAGAACTTTCTCTCCTAACATCTGCGCAAGCAACGGAGAAAACGTGTCTTACAATGTAATTGCAAGACACTAAGAGATCATTAACTACTTTAACATTTTCTTTCCCCAGATTGTCGTCCCCTACGCCCCCGACTGCTTCCACGACTGGGCTGATTCGTACGGCATCGTGTCCCTTCACATCTACTATATCGACAAACCTTGGACTATCAGATGCAAGTAGGTGTGACCGAGCACGCTGCACGATGCACACACCTATTAGGATAAGATGCGTTTGGTCTCTCTATCTCTATATCCAATAATTAAGACTCTTTAGATCATCACTTAGGTGTAAAGAATGAAGCACGTTGCACGTTTGTGGCACGCCTATTAGGATAAGATTTAAATAAACACATAAAACACATTTTGTGTCTTTCTTTATATCTCCTTGCTGGTTAGATCTTGAGCACGATACATGATTAGAATCTCTAGCTCTGAACAAGAAACTGGCTAAGTATATGTAAGTACCTTCTTAGTCAGTTTCATGGGCAGAACGGTAAAATGTACCTACTGATTTTCTCTCGTCATCTTCACCAATGTCGTTGACCGATATTATAAAGAATACCTATAACAGCACAGGTTTGATCCTGGTCACAGAGGGTTATAGATCAACAAACAATAAAAATAAATGGGTCGATGTCGGAATTACCTTCAGTTCCGGAACAATACCTGAATCAACTCTTTCTCTGTGCTTTTTGTACTTGATAAGAATCAATAAAGATGAGTATATAGTCTGTCTTAGATTTTCATAATTTATCTTATTTATTTAAACTTGATTGCACGACTTGCAAAGTTAATCTGCCGCCAGTGAAACCAATACACTTGCATTATACTCTTTCCAAACAAACTATAGTTAAATCAAGAAGAACTCCAAACTAAGGAACATTATAGGGTGTTTTGGGTACCGATTTATTGATTTCATCCTGTGATGGGAACCTACAAATGCGTCTATACCCGTGCATGATCAGATTTTTTTATGCCGGCTATACACTATATGCAACAGTTCATCAAACTTCGACATACTTTGCTGATGGTGAATAAAAGTTCATTCGTTCGCGTCAGTATCTGTTTTCTCTGAATTGGGTTATAGTGTGTAGCCGGCGGTAAATAAAACCTGTAACTTTGTACATATCGAGTAAGTATTTTAATTTGTACGTAGCACGCATTTCCCTATGGGAATCTTGAAAATTTATTTCTGCAATATACAGACTGCGTCAGGCAGCAAAAATCATATTGTTTCTTAACGCCTACACTTCCAAAGTGTGTTTGTTTAATATGTTATGTGTATTTGTTTGTTTGGCCTTCTTTCACGTCAAAAGGAGCATTGAATTGAGGTGATTTTGGTGTGAAGATAGTTGGGAGAGCAAAGAACACACAAATGCAACTTTTTGTCGTAAAAACTGAGCCACGTATCCAAATCATGTTTTTGATGATCAAATTTAGTAGCTGCCACTAATATTTTGCTTCCAGAGACGGAGACTCAATAAAACCAGCAAGACCCTTCCAGAGGCTGCTCCTAAATGTCTACCGCTACGGCAATGCCATCTCTGACCAGTTTAAGAGGTTGTTCAGCGGATAACAATTACATTTATGAAGAAGTTAATTACACACGTATATTATATTTTTTATAGAGTATCCAATACAAATATATCGGCTTCACAATATCGGCGAATTCAAACAGATGCCGATGCGAATAAACGTACATTGAATAGCTTATATGTGAGATTTTCCGAAAAGAAAAATCATGTATGTACGCCGAAATCGCCATATTTGGCGAACTGTTTACCGATAGTATGGAGCCGGTATGAAATCCAAAACAAAATTAAAATAACTGAATTAAGGGCGGGAATAAAATAACAAAATGGCCGTCATCCCATCTCAAGAGCACCAACATGATAGACAAAGACTACGACAGACCAAAAAGGCAGAAGACTTGACCTGTCTTCTGAGCTGAGTATTGTCATCGAAATAGTTAACCCATTAGGGTATACATATAACGTTCTTGGGTACTGCTAATGTGGTCCTCTTGGAGGGTTCCCCGCCGATTCTGAATTAAATAGCAAAAAAAAAGCAAGGATCCCAAATATTATACCCAATATAATGTTACCAATAGGCAAAGATTTTCCTAAATATATTAAATTCTAGACATCCCAAAAAAATTGTAATCCTATGACTGTGACTTTCAATCAATGATGACGACGGATTAATTCTAATCTAACTGATTAGAACCCAAGCCTTAACACAATATGTACCTATGTGGTCTTTTTATGCTAGATTTGCCAAATAATAATTATTATTATTTTAATTATGTAGTTTTATTTTCTCTTTAATTTGAAAGAAGTGTGCAAAAAAATCTGTGAACGGTTTGTTAATACCATATTTCTTTTATCTATGGTTAATACTGTGATAATGGCACGGAACACAAAAAACTATTTTCTGTCTCATGGGTATGGTATGTAAAGTCACAATATAATGCTGGAAGTATTAGGTATATAATCTGCAGTATCAACATATCATCAAACTATCCACAATGATGCCGTTTTATATATATACTATGCAGGCGCTGTGGTGTGCTTGATAATATGTTCTCGATAAATTTCATGGTCTGTATCACACAAACGGGATTTTAAACCATCTAAAATATAATTTAAACTTGGCTTGTCGTTGTTTTACCAACAGTGGCGGAATCAGATTTATATATAAAAACATGTGCGTGAATTAGATTAGATATTTTTTTATCTTTTATTCATAGTCTGATTCACCGTGACTCTGTTTCTAACTACATTATGGTGGTAATGATGAAAGAAAGAAAGAAAAAAACGTTTTTTCGACAAAAATAAAAGAGTACAGAAATATCATATAAAATAAATATTATATAAAATTATCATCACAAAAAAGAGTCTGTTTTTATGTCCTTGATTTATTGTATTGTGATATTTATTCTTTTCTGGATTTTTCTTCGGTGCGATAAAGAGTATTTTCATATTTTGTAGGTACATTATTGCCAAAAGGGCGACTAGCTCATCATATGCTATGGTGAAGGCCCAAGTGCTGGTTTTCAGCTAGTACATACTATAGCACAGATTATACCTACAATTCTTCCAGTACAGACTATATGTAGAGGTGGATAAATTCCAGAATACAAAACAAATATCAGATATATAATTTGGTGATACATGTTGCAAGAAGTAAAGTTCTTATAGTAACTTGTCTTTATTCTGAGCAGGACAAGGGAGCAGCGCTATATTGGAAAAAGCAAAGAAAACTCAAAGCACAAGTAGCTGACAATACTTCACAGATTTTTCTAAATTTTAAAGTTTATTTATTTATTACGATGACACCGGGCTACGCGTGTAACGAGAGAGATACTAGTATGGAAGGTATTTTTTTAGTAAGTTACATTTATATGACTTCGCTCGGGTAAAACCATGATAAACTGAACATTAATGACAACCGTACAAAACAAAAATCCGTCCGGTAATTTCCGAGTTTATCGCATTGATACAGACAGACGCGACAGGGGGCACTTATTTTTATAATCTGTCTGTATATCACAAATCAACGAAACTACATATATGTTGGTTGCTTAAACATATACCTACTATATTTCCGTACAGCAACTAATCCTGTATCTATCAAATTACGGTAACTTTATCACTTGTGTGTTTATCTATTAATTCAGTGTGCCAAATACAGATAATTAATGAGTAAACATGTATTGATATAATTAGCTTTCCGCCCACTTAGTCTTGATGCTTCGTTGGTGAAACCGGCTACAGCCATCATGATATCGAAGACATTTATATTGTTTGCTGTTCTGGCTGCAGCTCCAGTTTTTGGTAAGGGTTTATTAACATTATTATTATACTCTCGGGAATGAAGTTGGCACAAATAAAACTGACTGACTTGAAATAAATTTCGGAAATATCAAGCCAGTATTGGCCGAATAATGGTGAAGTCTCCAGGTTTTTATATATTTTAGCAATGCCGAGTTTTGGAGCACAAACTTTGTGCTTTAATTTACTTCTATCACTTCACTAAAATAATGAGTCATTAACGATATTTTGATGTTTTTCAGGCGACTGGGTGGGCGGCCTACGAGGTAAGTAGCAAGAAATTTATTTTTTTCTTAAACAAATTCAAATTACTCTAGAATGTCAATTCTTTCACACATGTATATAAGGACGTCTTTCAAAAAACTGCATAAAAATAAACAATCATAAGAGCAAACAGGAGATACCATTGTAATGCGATAATGTGCATCTAAGAAATAGGAGACTTTTAAATATTAATTTCAAATAAATATCTGACAGAGAATGATAGCCATTCTAGGCGGTCCATCTACTTAAGTTCTGCAATAAAGTTTAAATAAAAACAATTTCACGTGTTTTTTTTCGTGTTTTACGCATTTACGCAACTTACCAGTGAGGTTCGGCGTCGGTTTCTCCGGCTACTTCATGTCGAAGCCGCGTAGCATCGCTGAGGCCAAGACCAGCAGATGGCAGCAGGTCGCCCGACCTGAGGGTCCACTGGCCTCCCTCATCATGTACTGCCCCGCCGACTACATCTTCTGCGTACTGTTTGATGATACTGAGTATATCGCTGGACTGCAGATTGCTGTAAGTTCGCTTTTGTAGACTCTGTTACAATTACCTGTTTTCCTGGTTTCTTACTCAGCCGTTGAACGTCGAAGACCTTGGGCTAAGTGTAGACCTAAGCAAAGCTAAGGGCTAAGGAAACCAGTAACTTGAAACTGCTTTTCTACCCTTTCTTATTCTTCTCGCACGATCTACGATTGCTGTAAGGAAACTCGTTCATTAAAAGAGGCTTAATCCCAGTGGTGGGATAACGCGATGATAAAACTCTTCATAGTCTACTAGACCGTGTCTGAAAGATTTCGCCAAAAGTTATCTGTGTTACTAAAATAAATCTCCTCTGTTCAAGTTAAAATGTAGTGTTTAAAATGTAGTGTGTGTGTGTGTGTGTAGTGTGTGTAGGGACAATAAAAATATACATACCGGTACTATAATTATGAAATTCTGATAACCTAAATTCAGTCTCCATTTAAGTCTATAAGACCGATGTGACCAGCGTTATTCAACTCCTTCCACAGATACCTAAAGACAAATTCACAGACAACGCACTCGACTGGGAAGTCCAGGGCTTCACCAGCTGGACTCCAGCCAACACCAACTCCTCCTTCTGGACTATCCAGCAGTACTTCGTTGACGAAGGTAGTAATTACGGGTAGTAATTCGTTGTTTCACACTCGATCGATCACAATATAATGTCTTTCTATCTACGTATGTTTTTTCGCGCATCACATAATTACTGGATGGAATTGGATGCGGTTTCACAGTTCCTATCACAGTTGTATAGCGGATGGTCTAACTTAAAATCTGGTATAAGTTACATCGCGATACGTCACTTAGAACCCGAGATATTGACAATGATAAGTTGTTACAGGCGGCATGCGTCCGCCAAAGCGCGGGCGAAGCCGCTGGCAAAATGTAGTCATGGTCATAACATATTTTTGTATACTTATTTATACTACTAGAAATATATATATATATATATATCTTCTTCTAAATCCCATGAAACAATAACGGTGAGTCCTTCTGGCATGATAGAAGCCAAAACCCTTTAGTTTCTTTCGGCATTTCTTCTCAGCAGTAATTATTCCGAAACGCTTATCGGGAATTGCAATTTAGAATATAAATTTAATTCTATTTCTGCAGAGATCCTCGGTAAAAGTGTGTCGGAGCGTCTGGCAGCTCGTGACAGGTCCAAGACCATCCCGCACGGCAAGGTCTGGGTCACTGGGGTCAACAAAGAGCTCCTGGAAATCTCCACCAAGAAGACCGATATCGAGAACAGTATCTTCACTGAACAAGCATGCATTCCTCTCATGGGTAACCAAATTTTTGTAAATAGTGGTGGCGGACCACTGGTTATGATTGCCCGTGAAGTGAACTCTGTCATCTCTGCATGTTGCGATGCAACAGCAACGCACGACGAAACCAAAAGCAGAAGAATCTTAAAATTTTGAAGATGTGCGCCTGTGATTTTAAAACTAGCCGCCTGCCTGACGTCCACCCTTTATTCCCATAAATACCTAGGCAGCCTAGGTAACAATAGTATTCCCATACTATTGGTAGCTAGGCTGCCTAGGCTACAATCCCTTAGTCATCTCGTACGACATCCACAGGAAGATACATAGTGGTCCTATCGAGTAGGAAGACCAGTGTCCTTGGACAGCCACAAGGACAGACTCTTTTGGACAGGCAAATAGATATAAACTGTCGCCAGAAAAATAATTAAATTATGTAAATCCACTTTGTATTCTATAATTTATTATAACTATGTGGCTACTAGTTTTATTCCATGGTTCGAAAGTAGGACAGTTAGATCAACTCCTCGTGGCCGTTATTGCAGGTCGTCACTACTACTACAACATGACGACAGAGACGCAGTGCACCTCCGCTGGCATGTACCCCTGGTTCCCGCTGGTCGCCTCGGGAGAGCTCATCGGAATGGGCTTCGTGTCCGTCGGAAAACTTCCCGAAAGCTCGCTGGAGACAGACTACTTCGAGAGGCCTGAAAGGGCAGCTATAGAGGTGATCATTTTTTCCGAGCAAATAGGGTATGCCACCTGATGGGAAGACTATGGTCGCTGCAAAACCAGGGTTGTCACACGCGCGTTGTCAGCTCTGAATGAATCTTTTCACACCCTTTTTGAAGAACTCCATATTGTTCCATACTCCATCTCTAGGAGTACAAGTTTAATTGTTAGACTAATTAAAAAAAAAACACTTAATATTCATTTCGCTACAACTTTTAACAGCTGGACCGGTTTTCATGATACATGGTTAAGAACACTCGGGATAAAAACTAAACGAAAATCGGTTCATCCGGTTGGGAGCTACGAAGCCACAGACAGACACGTTAAACTTAGACACCCCTCTTTTGCGTCGGGGGTTACGAATATCGAGGTCGCCATCAATCTTAACTTGGTTACAAGGAAAGACATTAATAAATTCGCAATTATCTCCTGATATTGTAGACCGTACGACGTTGAGAAGAAAGTAGGAAACCGCTCCCTGGGCTAAGATGCCTTAAGAAGAAGAAGAAGAAACTGGAAAAATACTCAGTTGCGAGAGAGCCAGAGTAACTTTTCTCGACTCATTTCATCCATTTCATCTACATTATAATATGCCTCCTTGCTTTTGAATAACTTCTTCCTGCGCTGTACTAAACTATAGAATAAACTTCCCTCAGCAGTGTTCCCTATAGTTTCGACATTGGGGCTTTTAAGAGTCTATCGCTTTCTCAAAAAGTCGACAACGCACCCGTGACCTTATACCGTATTTTCCGGGTTGCCGCTGTCCATGGGCTGCAGTATTTGCTTACCATCAGGTGACCTGCTTTGTTTGCCCACTGCACTATAAAAAGAAGTAATTTCGTCCGAGGATCAAAAAGTTCAGTTCAACCACTTTACCAATAACTTAATTAAGTACTTAAATCCTGTCAATTTCAGATGATCGTGCCGCGCGGCCCCTCGTGCCTGTACCAGTTGGGTGATTCCCCGGGCCTCCTCACTATGCACATCTACTATATCCACAACCCGTTGCTCCTCACTTGTATCTTCCAATAACTCGATTATTAAATACTCTGATAAAACTCTTATTAACGACAAGAGGAAACAATGCAGAATATACCAACAGAATTAAAGTAACCTTGACATTGGTTATTTTAATGAAGTTATAATTGTAATATATTTTTCTTTGTCTATGACTGTAATGTTCTTGAATGGAACATAATATTTATACAGGAGCTAAAGTCATTCATTAAAATAGATTTTGCCATAAATATTCATCCGGTCCGCGTCTTTGTTTTAAACCTTTCATCAGTGAAGTAGTATTATGTATTAGGGTGAGTTGCACCGTCAACTTCGACGTTGACTTTAACGTGGGCGCCGCTGTCGTTTAGACAAAAACTGTTCCTTTGGGTTTTTTTGCGTGTTAAAGTTAACGTCAAAGTTGACGGTGCAACCCACCCACATTAGTAATAAAATTTATTAACTACATTATGGTTGTTTGACTGCGGCCCTTATAACACTGGGCGCTACAACAGTGCTGATTTAAACTTTATAAAGGTTGTTGTTCGCGGTCACACGCCCGATCGAGGTGACGAAGTGAGATTATTTAAAAATTATTATAACCCCAGGTGACGGGAATGGATATAATTTTTCAACACATTATTCATGTTTAATAGTTTTCACAGACCACCACTTGCTTCCGGTAAAGAAAAACACCGTGAGAAAACTTGCACATCGGTTGACAGTTTAAGTTCACTAGTGTGTATACGATTACCTGCCAATAGGCGCGGTAGATAGTCGCAAAACTCACTGCCTTTAGGCGACTTGAATAAAATCAATGTTAACAACCCACACACTACAAAAGAAAGAAGAGTGTGTGAACTCTGTCTTTCAAGAAGTATATGATTCTGATGGACCTATAAGAAGATTTGTATTTACACACAACTTATTGATTAACATTTTCAAATTTATTGATTACAAGAAATTAAATTTATTGATTAACATAAACTAAAAAAGATACCACCAAATTTATTAACTGACTCCTGTTGGCGCCTTATGTGATCTCTTCTTAAGCTTCTGCTGCCGTCGCTTCAAGTGCCTTTGGATCCGGCCTGTTCCTTCCTTCTTCAGGTCTTCGTACTGCTTCACGAGAGCTTCTACCCGAAGTTCGGCTAAACAATGAAAAGAAGGAAAAAATGTCTTTCTGTTCTTGTTTAAATAATTTTTTTAGGGAAATTATACTACAAAACTAATAACGCTCATTTGTGGTTGAAACCTCAGGATAACTCTGTAAATCCAGATAACCTATCAAATGATCATGCACATGAAATCTATGATAATCATTGATGCAAAGCCAACAAATTTATTTTTATCACTTTTTATCACTTTGTGGAATCCTAGAAAATAAAGAGTTATCTGCTTAAATATATTTCTGATAATATATATTTCTCATAATATATATTCCTCATATTAATATGATTGATGACAGCAACAGCGTAGTAGTACTACACCTGCCTACCGTCCGGAAGTCTTGGGCACAATTCCAAGGATGGGAAAATATTTGAACCTTTTCCACAAATATTTGTCATGCAAATATTTGACATGCACATTATGTGACTATTCTAAAGAATTTATAATAAATTTTTGGCTTATCGGTAAACGGCATGAAACACGTCGCGAATCGATTGACGAGCTGAATAATTTATACCATTTTTTTTACCTTATTCTTAAAAAAAGTTTAAGGCGACCACAGACTTGCATAACTTACCTATCCCATAGACATTCAATACTTGCTAGGTGTCTGTGATAATGATAATAGGTACCCAAGATTAAAGACCTGAGTTTGGCTAATATAGCCAACCTACTGGAATTATTTCACCCAGTAGAGAGATCATTGTTGATCATTTCTGCTGAAAACATGCTATGCTAAAAAGGTAGAGTACTCTCATGTATCACCAAACCCCATAATCACTGTCATCTCGCAATATGGTGATGATATGCGATAGTCCGAATAAATATCTTACATTTATTCTTGAAATGTGGCTGCCGTCCCTCCCTAAACTGCTGTACAACTTGATTCTTATCCTTGACCGCAGCTATATCCTCAATCTTCTTCCTCTTGGTGGCCTTGTGCTGGTCGTTCAACCTCTGCAGCAATCGCCGCAGCTGCCTCTGTTTCTCAGGGTCCGATGTCTCTTTCAATTCGGCTCGAATCGCCTTGATATCTTTCATGCGCATGTCTGACAGAAAATTGTAATTTTCCGAAAATTGTTTCTTATCAAATTCTCCACATAAGGGATCGAACCTGAAATTTTTTTATTTTTTTTTATACGTCATATTTATAAAATTTTTTATTACAAATGTTAACTAAACACTATGGAGCACAAAGATTAAAGACATAATTATTTATTTTTATTTCTGGTTGGGGACACCAGCACAAAAGCTTATTCTGGGATTTTACACCCAGTTACACCATTTCACCTCTTCGGACCTGTTGTGGTAGCCTCTGTGGTAAACTGTTGAGTTACCAGTGGTAACCCTAAGTTCTTTACAAAGATGCTGATGGTCTCAATATCACAATCATGACAATCTATAAAAACGAAGTACATATGATATGGCAATCAATGAAACTATTCAACTTGTAATGCAAAGTTTATACCTAGGATCTCTAACTTCCTGTTTCTTCACCTTAGGCACATCAAGGACCATAGGAACTGGTTTCTTTGAGCTCATTTCACGAGGTCTATTTTTGTTCTCTCGTTTAAAAACTTTTGGGGTGCTATTTTTCTTTTTCACATCCTTTCCAAATAAGGCCTCTTTATACACTTTGGCACCAATACGCTCTTTTAACTTTTGAAGTTCTTCGAAGGATAAAGAGGAAAGTTCTTCCCTGATAGCAGTCTGCAATAAAAAAATTATATGGTAAATGGCAACTCAACATATTATTTTGTAATTAAGATATGCCTTTTAATTTACATGTATTTAAAAGACTACAACATACACAATATCACAGAATTTAAAGAGAATCTGCTAAATAAACGTAACTTATAATAACAAATAATAATAATAGTCTTCTGTAATCCGAGTAAATAACTAATAATATCTTACTCGTTCTCCGTCATTATGGTCTTCCCGTTCTTCACTAATAATATCCTGATCACTGTCACTACTACTCATTTTATCGTCACCGCTAAAAAAACTCGATTTTCAAAAATGAAAATTTTCGTAGAAACAGATAGAGAAAAGATATGGTAAAGTTTTTTAAGGTTATGATTATGAAGCACGTTCCTTTCTTTATTTACTAAATGTCAACTGTCATGCATGTCAAAAAAATCATTCAATGAATTAAAACAAAATTGTGAAATGGAACGTAAACAGGAAACAAAAAGTTGGGATGGGTGGGAATCATTAAATTAGTAGGTACCCAGTCCAAGTTGGCGAGCTAAATAATTCAGTTGTGTGTCTGTGATAATGATAATAGGTACCCAAGATTAAATACCTGAGTTTGGCTAATATAGCCAAATTGAAATATAGGTATCTAACCTAGGTATTCGCGGTGGCGATAGCGGAAACACAAAATGTGTGACAAAGAGTGCGTGACAGATCCTTCATGAATACTTCAAAATCTTGATGGGGTGAATTTATAAAGTATCTTTGGCATAATCTAAATTTATTGTTAAATCGAGTGAATATTTTTTAAACATGGAATTGGACAAAGCTATAACAGTAACTAAAATAAATGTGCAAGACAAGCAATGCTACTTATTAATAGGATGGAAACCTAATTATTTTGACGCTTACCTTTACCACAAAGATAAGGTCTGGAAAGGCAGATTTTCTCAAAATAGACTAGCAGGCTTTAGCAAGAATTTGCACAAGTCCGAGGAAGAATATTATGCCATTTTAAGACACTGTTTGTCCACTCAACGTGACGACTACAGCTATGAGTTAAAAAGTGGATTCTTTTACTGGAAACGGAAATTTAAAGACTCGATGGTAATAGAAGGATTTTTGCCGATGGAATTACAAAATTCTCCCCAAAACAGTAGACCAGACTTAGTTGAAGTTTTACTTAGTTTAAATAAACATTTACTAAAAAAATTGAACTTAACGAGGAATAGATTCAAGGCAGCTAAAGGGGACTATGAAAAGTGCTTAAAAGACACAGAAGATTTTTTAAAATTGAAGATAGATATGGAAAAAGCTTTATGCGTTAAATTCATAAATTTATTAAGTGTAAAGAAAACTAAAATTGAATCTTCAGTCGAACAAAAAAGCAAACCAATTCATGACAACATTACGGCGACTTTAAAATTGACACAGCAACAATATACCTAGGTAATTAATAATTTCCTGTAACTAAAATGGGCTAAAGTCTGAAAAATGATTATACTCAGGAGGTTTAAAACTAAAAGTTCACAAGTACGTGTATAATAATCGCAGTTAAAACTACAATTACAACTGCTACTAACAGTATGTGGTACTTGCACTTAACTCTTGAATAGAAACTGACCTGAGTTAAAGTTTCATAAAGATTTTTTTACCTTTTTGTTCTTAAAATACAAATATATTTATTTCAATTCTGTTTAATTTTTGTATGATTTAAATCCCCGCATCACTAGATACAATAGTAGAAATAGTAAATCTCTTACAACAAGATTTTAAAACATTGCAAACCTTAAAATAACTTCGTATAATTTTAAATGAATGAAACGAATTCCATGAAACGTATTTAGGACCGACAAAAATTTAGTCAGTTTAGTGCTTAGTCATTGAAAAGTGGAGCAGACTGGTAACATTACTATTATTGACGTAGTGTCAGTATGTGCTGGTAACATTGAGTCTGCATGCATGTGTGTGTCTGTCTGTTGTACCAATGTATGTACAACACTGAACTAACTGTCAAGAAAAGAAACTGGCTGGCACGAATCACGATTCGTCTTTTGTTTTGTTTGTTAAAAATAATACAATCCTTGATTTTTAAATAATAAAAATGTCCGGTCCTTCGGACTTAGAAGCTAGCGGGCCTTCCGGTGTGGTTCATAATAGCGTTCTATCATTCGTTGGCCAGGAAATGCATACCGACGCAGGCGCATCACTGGATGTTAGGGACCAAGTCACTCAAGCAGGTATGTATACATTATTAATGGTCATGAATAGATAGTCTAATTATGGCTTTGAATGTTCCAAATTGTTTCACATCTGCTTTATTGCTAGCGACCTATATATAATTATTATAGTCTATAAAAGATTGAAATTGTTTTCAGAGCGTCTGGTCCCAGCTGGTCTGAAAGCCCTATGTGATGCCTGCTCCAGACTTTATCCAGATCAGCCTAACCCTCTGCAGGTTACAACTAGGCTAAAGTATTGGTTTGTATTGTTTATACTTTGCACGGCCAAAAGCCGTGACGGCCCCGTGATTTTTCCATGGATTTCGTATTTTTCTCTAGGTTGATAATTAACCTATATCCTTCTCAATGCTCCCAAGTATATGTATGCGTGAAATTTCAAGAAAATAGGTTGAGTAGATGAAGAGTGAACAGGTAACAAACAAATTGACTCGCATGTATAATATCAGCTGGTACTAGGATAACATATCAATTGGATGTCGTGGTTCTCTTCTATATCTTCGCATATTTCCGGTGGCGTTCGTGAATTTAAAACCAGCAGCCTGTTGCCATCTTAGGCAATGCTATTTTTGCTTAGCAGCTGCCTATGCCTATGTGTTCCTTAGTCGCCTTGTACGACATCCACTAGGGCCAAATCACATGTTGCAAGATGACATGGTTCATTGACATTATGTTATAATTTCCAGAATCTAATAATTATTCACTGATAACAACTGGGTTACAGGTTGGGTGGTAACGACCCCCTAGACTACATCAGCATGTACTGGAATCCTGGGAAACCAGAGGAAAATATTCCACCTCATTGGCATTATGTGAGGTGAGACTTTGTTTTCATCTATATATCTTAAATTACATTCCCTAAATATTAAAATAAACAAATAGATTTGTATCCATAACATATAATAAGTTGCCAATTAATATCAGTGAAGTGGCTCTAATAAATGCAATATCTAACTATCTCTAAGAAGTGAATTGGCTATAAAACTTTATACATGCATCAGCTGTAAAAAGTTGCCTGTCTATATTAATAAATAAATAATTAGCTGATCCCTAAGTTGTTTTTTTTTTTACTAAGGATAGTTAGTGTGTTACAATCTGATTTTGTTTTTTTGCAAAGTTTTGGACTATCAGATCTGCATGGAGATGGGCGGGTGCACCCTCCGCCAGACCGGGTTGTAATCACAGCGGGGGCCCCTTCTCCATCAGGCTATGGACTTGAGCTGACACTGAGGCTCTCCGCAGACACACCTCATCAGCCCCCACTCTGGCCTGCAGCACTGCTGCAAGCTTTAGCCAGATATATTTTTACTACAGGTGCATTCTTGAGATTATTATTTTGAACAGTTAATAACTTTTCCCTTGTTAGACTTGAGAGCCATGGACTCAAATGTATCTAATACACTATTCATTTCCCTCACATAAAATCAGACTGGATATTTTCAAGTATATGACAGTATCAAATCTGCCAAATATTTTTTTATGGATAGAATTACTTTCTAACATTCAATTGATTAGAATTTTTTCGGGAATGTCAGGCAATAAGTTCTATGCGGGCGACCATATATCGTGGCACGCGGCGCTGGACGGCGGCGGGGCGGGCAAGTCGCGCGTGCGGCACCTGCTGGTGGCGGAGGACCCGCGGCTGGGCAGCGTGGCCACGCCGCACGGCTGCGTCAGCTTCCTGCAGGTGGTCGGCTGCACCAGCCGGGAGCTGCGGGCGGCGCAGAGGGGATCTGGTTTTGACGTGCTTAAACTCATGGCGGATGATTCCAGGTCAGTTAGTTAAAGATTTGTGAATCCAAATGTTATGTATGCATGTTATTCGGTTATACAATTTTACTGGATTTAGTCAAAATTCTGTAAACGTGTAGAATATTATGCCGAAAATATTATGGGACTGAAACCCTTGATAGTAGCTAACAATCGATAACTTTTAGCAATAACCATCAGTTTTTTTAAATACTTGTCCATGTCTATGTATCCGATCTAACTCATTAGTTGCAGTTAAAAAGAAATGTTGTTTATTGAATTAAAAATTGTTTTCACTCTCAATGGTTTCATTATTCCTAACTCTTGTGTCAGATTTTATTAATGTCGCCTGAAGGCATGGCTTTTCAATATCGTGAGTTTAAAAATATCCGGGGTGTGGACAGATGCGGCGGGCCGTGGCTGGTGACCACGATGCGGCGCGTGGTGTCAGCGCGGGGCGTGCGGGTGTCGGGCGGGGGCGGGGGAGGGGGGGCCGCGGCCCTGGCCGGCGTGTCCGCGCGGCTGCGGTGGACGGAGTGGACGCCGCAGGTTCGTTATTCAGGGATTGATACATAAAATCTTAAAACACTTAAATGCCTTACCATAGAATGGTGTGCAAATATAGTTACAGTATATATTTTTTAATTGGATCTAAGGCTATAAGGCATTCTCTGCCAATCAAACCAACAAGGGTGGTGGTGCTTTACTCAGTGGTTAAGCCGTGATTGTTGCCGCATTATTTATGATTTTGAACTGTATAATGATTTTGTACTAGCTTGTATGTGACTTATCAAACATAGAGTTATGTCATTCAATCAGACTGGTGAAGCGACAGAGGAAACCGCATCACCGGCAGAGTTGTCTCCCACTGTGGAGCAACTCATCAAGGACACTCTACAGAGAGGGCTGACCAGCATGACTGATAGATCTGGACCAGAAGGTAAGGTTACCTTCTGTAACAGTTGTCCTTTTGTAACAGTTTGCTTTCTCTCTCTCTCTCTCATGCGTGGTTCTGTTCTGGTTCATTATGGGCTGTGAGTCAGAGTAAAAAATAAAATTTTAGAGATTAGATTAGTGATAGATCACCTGACGTCAGCCCTCCGTGAGAATGCTGTCGTTGCCAAGGCTATGTGTCCTTTATTTCTTTACATTACAGACAATCACAGGAGAGTGCTATTCCGAAAAAAAAATGAGTACAAAGTCCTAATATGTTTCACTGCAAAATTAGAACTTTGCGACGATTGATAATTTCAAATAATATATTTTACAGGTCACATGTCCACCGATAGCTTTGAGATGTCCAGTATAGAAAGAGCATTACCAGAGATACCTGAGCTGATGCAGGTATGTGATATTTATTTCATATGATGAAAGGCAGGTATGTAATATTTATTTTGTTTGTTTGTAATAACTTTATTGCACGAAAATAAGTACATTAATTAAAATTAATACAAGAAAGATACATTGTACAACGACGGACTTATCCCATGTAAGTATCTCTTACAGTCAACCGGCGATAGATTGAGAGGACATGTATACAGTAGCAAGCTAGTCAAAAGTAATAGCGTACAACATGAACATAGAAGACTATAAATTGTAAGAAAATAAATAAATATACTTAGGAAAAGTAAAATCTAAATAAATAAATACATAAATATGTATAACAATAACAAAAAATACATAAAATAGATATAAATACATATTAATACTTACATACAAATATAAATACATAATATAATAGCCTAAATGTTAGACGTGACAAGAGAGGACTTAAGAAGTCGTTCTTTGAACGAGTTTAAGGAAGGAGCACCCTTAATATCCTTAGAAAGCGAGTTTCACAGCTTAGCGCCCAAAACCGCAAATGATTTGGAATAAGTTTAAGAAGAGCTGGCAGGTATATTTGATATGATAAAAATTCCAACAAATGAAATATAAATGATTCTAAATTACACATTATTATGTAATGTAAAAAAAACTGAAATAAAAAACACTGTTCTAAACTTTTTATTCCATGAAGTCCATGGTTCGTCGACCATCATTTTATAATATTAATGTAGGAATAATATGTTTCCCTATTATCTTTTGATTATGTACTTTATTGTGTACTTACATTGTTATAAAAATATTATTTCTTTAAAAAAATAGTAAGCCCTTCTGGCATCAAAGTACTTGTAAGTAGAGGTGTAATTTCTGAATTATTGATTTGATTTGGTAATAAAAAGAGGGTGGCATTATTCTTACACTAAGTTGAGTTTCAAAACTGTTTTTAGGGTTCGTGGCGCAATGAAGAAACAGTCGAGTATTTAGACGGAGTCCACTTGATGCTGAATGCTGAGGGTGCCAGCCTTTTGCCGCTAGCGATCGAGTGAGTATGCAATATGAAGGGTTGTAAACACTAGCCAATTTTTTTCTTTTTTTTGATGACGTAACAATGAAATTTATTGCAACAAAATATTTAAAATAATTATGTACTGCATTAATAATAATTGCGAAAGTTTGCGAGGACGTGTGTATGTGTGTTTGTTACTTATTCTCGTAAAATCGACTGGACCCATTGTTAAAAATTTGGTACAGGAGTAGAATATAACCACTCGCAAGAAACGCTCTGAGATCCCCCACCTATTAGTTAGTTAGTTTGTTTGTTTGTTTGTTTCCAGCGGGCGCGTGCTGCACGACCGGCACTTCACGTGGCGCGCGGGCGCGCGCGCGGTGACGCTGCTGGGCGCGCGCGTGGCCGGCGCGCTCGCCTGCGCCGCGCGGCCCTACGCGCTGCGGGGGCTCTGGCTGCAGGTTCTTTATTCTATCTTATTGCACTCTGGGGCACTGGCCTTCCTTACGGAGGGATAAGGAGTTTGGGCCGTAACGTACCACGCGGAATCATTGCGGATTGGCGAGTTTTAACGACTGCAAGCACGATCGGAACCTTTACGCGCCTTCCGAAGTACGGAGCTCAAGATAATTTTGATCACCCATCCGATGACCGACCATTGTGAAAGTGTCTTAACCGCCACTGTCACAGGCTGAGACTCTCTCATGTTCCTTTAAAAAATGGTCTAATGTGTCTTAATAATATTTATTTCAGATCCTAATACCAAAGGAGCTGGCTCAAGACATGTCGAAACACGTAGCAAACCTGTCATCACTCACAGATACTGATTCGGAAAGTGACAGCGAAGAGGAAAATAATAAAATCGAACCACCCACGGTCCCGCTCACATTATCGTGGCCGCGTCATAGGTTTAAGATATCTATACTACATGACCATGATATGTTATAGTTTATTTATTAAATATATTTGTAAAGTTTGAAGAGCTAAAATCAATTTGAAACTAGTGATCAGAAGGTCCCGAGATCCACATGTATGTATCAAGCTTATAATATTAGTCGTCACTTGCTTCTGGCGAAGAAAAACATGGAAACCTCCACTCTTCAATCAATAGGCAGTCATTGTACTACACAGAAATTTCCACGGACAGAGTGGTACCACAAAGCACAGCTAGTGTTATATAAATGTGGCTCCTCGGTCCTGACAGATACTAAATACTCATATATATGTTTTAGCAACACTGAACCCTTGGTATCCATGTATTAGAAAATGTATTTAACTTTTCAACATTAAAAGCAATATTAAGCGAAAATTTTCTTTTGTTTTTAATTTACAATCCTTAAAAAAATGCATGCAAGGAGACACCTTTTATCAGCAATGGGACGGAACAGATTTTAAAAAAAGCATGACTTGCGTCAATAGAGATATCCCATGGATTTAGTAAGTACTTCATACGGTATACCTACTAATTGTATGAGATATCCCGACCTCGTGGACCTTTCCCGAAGTCTTTCCAAAGGAGAATTTTACAGCGGCACAACACTATCACGTGACTTCTATTTTTGATTTTTAAAAAGCTACACTGACAATGACAGTTTATGTCATTGTTTGGCAGATTTTGGCAATGTTTTCATGTATTTTGGAATAAAAAATGTAAAATATAAAATCTTTTAGTTCGAATTATAAATTTTAACTACAAGAAATACATTATGGATCTAAATGCACTCGATTCTTCGGCTGTTCACTGTACTGTATCCAAAATAGAAGTTAAAAGTGGATATATTTACATAAAGTTGTTGTGGGGACAAAAAGAGACTGACCTATTTAATATACAAATAATTGAAGAAATTGAGAATGGTTACAGGAGTTGGTCAGGAAGTTTCTCCTTGGAATCGGCGAACCAATACAGGGAGTCTTTTGAAATAGATGAAGAGCAGTATAAAATGAGTGTTAAGGAAGCCTTGATAGGTGCTGGTGACCCTTACATCTTCGATTTCGATGTCAGTGAAGGTGTATTTAGGTGGAAGAAAAAATTTCCTGACTCTGCTATTGTCGAACATGGAAGAGTTTCTGTAGAAAGAGATATAGTGCCTACTCCGATACACACACTAATAGATGTTTTGCTCGAACAAAACCACTCACTAGTAAATATAATACAAGATTACAGTAAGAGCCAAGAGGGCCTTGAAGCTGAGCTAGAGCTATGTAAAAGAGAATTGGATAACTTTGTTGATACTAAGATATCTTTGGAGGAGACTATATATGGCAAGTTTATGCAGTTGTTAAATGAGAAGAAAAAAAGAATTGCTATGCTTGATGATGCCATTAAGTCAATGGAGTGAATGGAGACAAATTTATACATCTGGTGACATTTTTGATAGGCAAACCCACATTGAAATTGAACAAGGACTATATTGATTTTTGTTTTTACACAATTTAATGTTTTATGTAAAGTGGCAAACATATTTTTTTATATTATTTTTTAAATACACCATACAATATAGTTGCACTTTATTTTTAACAAATTGTCTTGTGCCTTGGAAGAAATAAATTATTTGTGAAACAATTCTTGCAACAGAAAATGACTATATTATCAATTATTTACCATGTTCTAGCTATGACCATATTCTGCGATGTAGAGAGGTAATTTATTCCTTAATATAACTCAGACTGAGTTCAAAAATAAGTAATATTTATTTTTGGAGCTCAATCTGAGTTCTACGACTCTGCTACTCGTCTATGCATTCTGAACTAGGTTTGGATAATTTTCCAGGCAAATTTTGTATTTTCCTATCGAAAATGTTGTTTTCTGGGATAAATAAAAACAGCTTTACAAATTAAATATTTATAAAATCTCTAATGGACTTAAGCTTATATTAGTAGCTGCGTCCGAATAACACAATGTTCTTGGGTTTGTTACTGCATGCAGGGTGTATGCAGCGGTCGCTGGGGGTGATCTCGCGAGGCTGCAGGAACGGAATGCAGAGAGACTTTGCACCCATGGAGGGGGCCTTAATTTCGGCTGTATCATCTTCTTCCGTTCTGAGGAAAAAATAATGTTTTCAAAACAAATCTCTGAAATCTGAGACTCACTGCCAAATACTTCTATTATTATGCATTCATTTCTAACTTTTTCCTTCATAAATAAAACTAACAAAAATGAGTATTTTGTAAACAGTTTAGATTTAGAGTTTCATAGTAATGTATTATTTAAACTGTGGTAATGTATATTTTTCAAGTTCTTTACAGAGTGAAGCCTAAGGGCGTCTTACCTCTCACTGTCCTTCTTGATATTGTCCTCGCACTTTATCTCGCCGCAGAACGGCGCCAACACGATGTGCTTGCGGTCCACAGCCGATGTGAAGTCTTCCCATTTGTTTACCGTCGACAACCGTGCGTCCCGGTCTTTTGTTGCCCTGTCATGGAATTACATTCATTAGCAACAACTAAGGGCGGGTTGCACCGTCAACTTTGACGTTAACCTTAACGTGCGTTTGATTTCAGTAGTTGATCTTCAACATTTTTAAGTTTTTAATCACGTTGAGCCGGGAATGATCCGAGAAATGAATGAGCGAGAGAGAATATGAGAATTTGGAGCACGTACTTTTCAAACATTTCCTTGTGCGTAGTCTCAAGCAACGCTAGTAGCAAAGTGGCTGCTTCCGCACGCTTCATGGTGATCTTCTCTCCGGTGAGCCTCCGTACCGCCACCAGCTCGTCGCGCGCCATGTCCTTAGGGCCTAGTTCTACGCGAATTGGAACCCCCTGGGGAAACAAATTTTATATTACCACAATTACATAGATATATTTTTGAAAATAATAATGAGATGAAAAAATTGTACAATTATTATTTTATAAAAGCAAGTGAAACTTGTAGGTATAACAAATCCATATAAAATAAAACATTGAATTATAAAAAAATGCATGTTGAATCCAGCGGAAATTGAACCCTAAATTGAATCTGTTTATTCGGGACAGTGTGGATTCAATTCCCGCTCGATTTCTAATTATTATTTTATAAAAGCAAGTGAAACTTGTAGGTATAACAAATCCATATAAGATAAAACATTGAATTATAAAAAAATGCATATTGAAGTGCACGAATTGACATCACATACACAACTGTACCAAAACTATTAGATTATGAAAAAAAAGTATATTAGGTATAAATTAATCTTTATCACACATATTCAGGGTTACAGGTATTAAACGTATGTAATAGCCACGCAACACGAAATAGTACAGTAGCGTTATGTACAATCGAACATAGAGTTAACAATTTATTATAGAAACGACATCAAAACTAAAATTTTCGAATTTATTATGACTGAAGTCGTAGAACAAAAGAAATTAGTCTCTATGTATTTTATGCGCCTTTGGAAGGTTATATGCGTTAGATACCAGTAACCCTGCATAATATATGTTTATTACTCACCTTTAATTCCCAATGGTTAAACTTCCATCCTGGGGAGTAGTTATCTCTGTAGTCACCTTCAGCCCTGATGCCCGCAGCCACCAACGTGTCCACCAACTGTTTGCAGGAGTCCATCAGCGCCTTCCTCTCGTCCGCGGTGCTGGAGGCCGTGATGCCGCAGGGCACCACTATAGCTTGGACCTCGGCCACTCGAGGCGGCAGGACTAAACCGCGGTCGTCGCCATGCACGAGAATCATTACTCCTGACAAAATAATTGATTAATTAATTAATTAAGCTTTTTGAGTTTCTGTTTCCTGTTTCCCGGTTGCTTCTTTAGCCGTTGAGCGTCGCAGCGTTGGGTCTGTTTTCCTGTTGAAATGTATCGATAGATAAAACTGGTCTCTCTCCATAACTAATTGCTTCAACTTCTTGATATCCATATCCATACGAAATTATAAATTCTAAAAGTCTTTTTCGCTACGCTATCACAGCTTAATCACGGAATTTTTAATGGCATTTAGCATTAACCGAGAGTCAATAGATTTGGGAGATATAGGTACTCCATGAGAAGTTTTTAAAATTCTACTTTATATATGCATAGAATTTCGATTTTCAAATAAAGTTTCGGCTGTAAGATTTTTTTTGTGTATAATGTTAATGAAATAAATGTGTGCCAGTAATTTATGAGACGCAAGTCCTTACCTATCGTGCGGGTGGTGATACCCCAAGAGTTCTGGTAAACGTATGCCTTCTCGTGAGTGTCCGGGTCGTCGTACACGACTTCGAATATTTTGGAGAAGTTCTGGCCTAAGAGGTGGCTGGTCGCGCCCTGGAATTAAAAATTATTTGTACCATATACCGTATAATATAATGTTCAAATTTTTTTTCAACGTTACAGAGTGTATATAATAAAGTATAAAGTAGTAAAAGAGTATATATAAAGATAATAATGGGCGTGGGACTCGTCTTAATTGTGAATGGGACGAGTTGAGAAAGAAAATAGAGAATAGGACGAGTTACTAATGGGACAAGTTGCGAATTTAACCCTTTATACCCCTTTATAATTAAATTAAGTACAAAATAAAATCAATTGATGAATTCACTTTGAATCATCAGTCTTTATAGAACTGAATCTTTTGGACTTATTCTGGAGTTGTTGGAGCTCTCATAGTCTGATAGTCTAGACAGCAATCCAATAAGGTGTTGACGGCAGTTTATAAGATCACAGCCAAATTTTTCATTAGTGATATTTATTTTAAGGGCTTCGCGGCGTCACAGCCCCAGTATTAACGAACTACTTACTAATATTTAAGAATTTGTAGTGCGTTTATTTTTTAAGAATAATTTAGATAAAATTACAAATAGATAAATGTTACTATTCTGTGAATGATTTCTTTCTAGATGATAAGTTGTAGTTTTTAGCCTGTCATTTGTTTTGAACTGGCTCTTATTGTTTTGACATGTAATCCTTATTTTCTTCGACTTTTTCTTCATTTAAATATTTGTATGTGGAAGGTATTAATATTTGTAATGTGTCAACACTGATCCGGAAACGGAAATAAACAGTTATGACTCCAGCCGGCGTTTCATTACGTAGCAGTATGCTTTACATAGCAAGACATAGCGCACTTTACTATTTATCACTTGACATTAGGTGCCCAAAATGAAAAAGTTATAATGAGCCGTAAACAACGTTTAATGGTTGCAAACCAGAGAAAAAGTGCTTAGGTTTATAATAATTTTAAAATATATATCTAACGTTAAGTCGCCAGCGCCATCTAACCATATTATGTTAAACTTAAGTTATTATAATCAATTTAAAGTAAGCAAGTCATCTTGTTAGTTTGGCTATCCACCTGTATCGTTGTATCTATGTTTGACAAATAAATGATAGATAGATTGATTGATTGATAAAGTCAGAAACATGCGGTTGAAATGTATCGGTAGATACCTGAATGGCCCTGCCGCTGGCTGGTATATACGCTTCTGTGGTAGTGGTGTAGTATCCGCCTGCGAATTTCTCCTTCTCTGTCTTCCTCCCTTTGATGACAGGGATGGCGAGCAGCTCCTCGTATACTCGCGCGTACAAGTCTACAAGTTTATTTATATATGTTAGACAAATAAAAAAAACTTTCAATATTCATTTCGCTACAACTTTTGAACGGCTGAACCGATTTTGATTGAACATAACTAAGAATTTGCATTTTAACATAAAAATTAGCTATCGAATAAAAAAACCGCATCCAAATCGGTTCACCCGTTGATGAGTTACGATGCTACGTACACAGACACATTCAGCGGTCAAACTTATAACATCTTCTTGCGTCGGGGGTTAAAAAATTGAACATATTGTTTGTTTGAAATAATTTTATTGCATAAGAAAATACAGATACACAAGAAAGAAAAGGAATCATGGAAATATGAGCGAGATAGACGCACAAGTAAACTTACCAAGAATTTGCAGCACTTCCTCCTCAGCTTCCTCGAGGTACCTGAAGGCAGAGTGCCCCTCCTGCCACAGGAACTCCCGCGTCCTTATGAACGGCTGCGGCTGTTTGAACTCCCATCTCTGAGGAAGAGAAACATTAATAAATGGACAACGCTCAACGGCCCACAATGATCACTAATAGCTTGTATCGCTATACCGATAGACAGTGACAGGTTTAGAGTTTATCATCACAACATTATTCCACTGGTTGAGCCGCAGCGGCAGGTCGCGGTGGCTGTGCAGCCGCTACACTCACCACAACATTGTTCCACTGGTTGAGCCGCAGCGGCAGGTCGCGGTGGCTGTGCAGCCGCTACACTCACCACAACATTGTTCCACTGGTTGAGCCGCAGCGGCAGGTCGCGGTGGCTGTGCAGCCGCTACACTCACCACAACATTGTTCCACTGGTTGAGCCGCAGCGGCAGGTCGCGGTGGCTGTGCAGCCGCTACACTCACCACAACATTGTTCCACTGGTTGAGCCGCAGCGGCAGGTCGCGGTGGCTGTGCAGCCAGCGCGCGTAGGCCGGGTACATGACGGTCTCGGAGGTGGGCCGCACGGCCACGGGCTCCGCCAGCTCCGAGGCGCCCGAGCGCGTCACCCACGCCACCTCCGGGGAGAAGTCCGCTATGTGCGTCTTCTCGCGTTCGAGCGCCGCCTGGGGACATTTGTTATATGCAATCGTCCAAATCAAAAGGGGCCTTATGGCGCTTAGCACTTAAGGTCTTCTTAAGTGCTAGGGGCCATAAACTCCCTTTTGATTTGGACGACTACATATGATACCGATACCGAGTGAACTGTACTGTACATTTTTAACTTTATTTTTAATTGACTTTTGCCCGCGGCTTCGCACGCGTTATTTTCCCACAAAAGCGGCTATTTTCCCGGGATCACGCTGTATAACGCTTTTCTCGTTTAGGCTCTCGAAGAACTGTATCAATAAATCAATGAATGATAATTTGTTTGCATTAAAAGCGGCACACAAATTTTGTTGTCGTTGTCAATTTCATTAAACTACGTATATACCCAGAAAAGCGATGCGGACGATTGTTAGAGTCTACACTCTAGGCCATAGGGCAGAAAACGTCCAGTAGGTAATAAAAGACCACAAATTGAGATAGAAAAACAATATCAAAAAGATATCGGGCAACAACCGAATATTAACAGCCTAGAATAGAGAAAGGCGGTTAACACTGTAAGGTCCACATCAAATATTTAATTGATTTTGCATGGCTGAAAAGAAGAATTACCTTAGAGACGAATATTGGGAAGTAGCAATCTTTGACGCCGATTTTCTTGAACTCTTTCGCGAGGAAACTCCTGATCTGCTCCCAGATGCTGTACGACCACGGCCGCAGGATGTAGCACCCGGATATGTCGTAGTAGTCGATCATTTCCGCTACAGAACAATAAATTGATTCAAAACATTAAATGAAAAGAAATTACGCAAGGTATAGTAATAATAAGGTTTCCATCGGAACCCTAAAAACTATAATACTTTCTAATAAAATTATTTAACTACCGTGGCATAATTTGTCAACATATTTTTTTATTTTGTGCTAAGAAATACAAGAAATTGATAAAAAATGTAATAATGGCGCTAGTATACAGGGCCTTAAAAAAACTTCTTCCGATCTCGTCTTCGTTCCATTTGTGTGTGTATGAAGTGTCAAAACCAGAGCCAAGTGATTTTATTTTCAATTTGATTAGCGAAATCATAACTTTTTCTCTGCTTAGTAGAATAACTGTTTAGTTTATCCGTTCCGTCCTACTTGTAGGATCTTGTCTGAGTATATATTATAAATAATTATACTCGGTATTTGACAAAGATTGTTTATTTAGGGCTGGTAAATCACGAGCAATACATTTAAAATACCAACAGCTAAGAAAATGTTCGATGACAGCATTTGTTTTTTAAAGAAAAGAAACATCGCGCAGGCGCGAACTCGTCGTCACAGCGCATGCGCGTAGACACTACTAATAGAAATTAACGCATATTTTTCTCCGTTTAGTCCTGCTATTACAACTGAACGATAGAACTGTATGGCGAGAAAGAGAGAGAGAGAGACTTTCTTACATTTGGTAATAACTTGCGAATACCATTCGGATAAATTGACTTCTTTGCTCGCCTCCAAGCCTAATCGGGTGACTTTCTTCACACCCGTAGATGATTCTTCCTGCACTTGTTTTGCCTGGAATTAAAAAAAAACAATAGTCTGCATCCTTGAAAAACTTGCTAAATAAAATTACTAAATATTAACACATCAAGGTTAGCTTGTAGGGCGCTACTAATTTATAGCTATGTCCACACTTTGAACTAGATTGCCTCTAATGACAATAGTTCGGCAGGTAGTTCAGTTAAACTGGCTGAAAAGGTAAATATTAACACACAACACAATACTGTTTATTTTTTCTTTTAAGATTTTAAATGTTTTTTTTTTGTATTTTTGTAATATCAGACATTTTGTTCTCCAGCGAAATTAGAGTCATAATTTTTATGAAACATCTGATATATTTTTCGATTATGATTTGGATTACTACTATAGAGGTACAGTGAATCATCATACATCAACCTACCGAAATTCATTGCAAATTAGCATCTATTACCGCGCCATAGTGGTTCATGCAGGGTAACTTGATGCTGATCTACATCGCAAATTTGTGGTGTAAAAATTTATGTGGTACATATAATTTTTTACAGCAATGCCATTTATATCTGGTTCCTAAATTGAATTGCGCTGTATTTTAATCCTTCGTAAAAGGTGATGGTACACATTCGAATAAAT
Organism: Plodia interpunctella; assembly: GCF_027563975.2. Lineage (NCBI taxonomy): Eukaryota > Metazoa > Arthropoda > Insecta > Lepidoptera > Pyralidae > Plodia > Plodia interpunctella. Next base: position 2,599,858 of record NC_071310.1, read on the forward strand.
AAATAAATAATTGTGGCTCGGCTGATTACGAATACAATCGGTAGCAAAAATACCTGTCCCCTGTAACACAAAAAAATAATAATAAAAAAAACGAAACAGTGGACAGGTATTTTCCCCCCCAGGCTGTTAGCCTGTTAGTAAGGTATATAAGGTATATGCACAATTGTATGTGTGTTAAAAAAAAATTTACCATTTCCTTGGGTGCCTCCTTTTTCTCCTGTTTCGGTTTGTCTTTGGCCTTCACCTTCTTGTCTTTCTTCACTGGCGCTGCCGCGAACGCTACGCCGGTCACAGTTTGGTAGCTCGCCTTCAGTTCTAGAAGCTTCTTCACCTCCGCGTCTATTGTGGCCTTTAAATAATTTCATATTGTTCTATAACAATGTTGAGTGGTAAAGTTCTTGCCACTGGACCGACAGGTCCCGGGTTCGATCCCCGGTCGGGTCATAATTGAAAATGATCTTTTTCTGATTCCGGGTCTTGGATGTTTATCTATATATGTATTTGTTATAAAATATAGTATCGTTGAGTTAGTATCCCATAACACAAGTCTCGAACTTACTTTGGGGCTAGCTCAATCTGTATGATTTGTCCTAATATATTTATTTATTGTAACCTATGTAATATTGTAACATGGAATGTATAATATGGGATCGACGTTTACTAGTTTTTATACCTTCAAATTTAAGAATGAATGAGCAGCAATATGGAAAAATTTCGATTTTAAATATTAATCTGAGCTCGAAAAAAATCGTATATCATTGATATTCCTCTACCTCATCAGCGGTGATCTCTCGACTCACCACCTACCGGTGAATTACGTCAGAATTTGTGAGAGAAATTAATATATTTTAGTTTCTTTTTATTCCATATACACATTTTATTCTATGAGAACATTGATCCATATCTACGCTTCCCACCTCACTAAATTAACACTTAATTATAAATTGACCATAACCGTTTACGATTTAGAGGTCAATATTGCTTGTCTAGTACGTTTGACTATACCCTCATCATACCAACCTAATTTAAGCTTTACTATATAGAACTTATAGTTCAAAATTGCCTGCCTAGAAAGTTTATTTTGAATAATCTATTTACGTATATAATAACATTGCTCAGGTATTTTCTTTGCGCAGCATATAAGTCTGGCAGTACAGCGAGGAAATCCTGCCAGCATTCTGGGCACGTTGCCTCGGTGCGGCGCGTTTGACGAGGTTTTTTTATTTGTAATAATTTTAGTACCTACATAATAAGCTTGTAATATTTATTATTGTATTCAAATAAGTGCCTGTTTAGCTTTGTATGATATATTTAACAATCTTTTCGACTAAGTTTCTAATGTTGTATTGTGAATTTAATAAATAATCCAGAAGAAATTGTATAGCTAAAATGTTGCAAAAAATAAATAAAGATAATTCAAAGATAACATTGCTTGGCCACGTTAAACTGCACATTTATTAAGGACAACCTCCGTGGGCTCCGTGGGTTCGATCCCCGGTAACGTCAACATGAAAAATGATCTTTTTCAGACTCACCTGGGTCATGAATGTTTATCTATAAATGTATATCTTATAAAATATAGTATCGTCGAGTGAGTAACCCGTAATTAATTACCTTATCAGCTTTCTTAGCCTTGAGGTCTCTAACAATGTCGCCTTGCTTGGCGATGTCGTCGGCCAGCGCCGTGGCTCTGTCGTCGCCGCCGTTCATAGCTGCCTCTGGGGTTGCCTGCTGAGACAATAAATATTTGAAAAAAAAAGGTAAGGTTTATTGTCTAAAATTCGACTATTCGACCCACGAACTTAAAAATTCTATTGGCATATCCTACTACCTTTTAAATTTTATCGAAATCGGACCAACGGTTCGAAAGTTATCGCGTTACAAACATATATATATATACCTCGCTCGCTTCGATCGCTCGGTCAATTAAAATAAATAATAATAATACATAATTTTTTTATGTTTTTTTTTTCGTATTATATTATATTTTTATTTGTTTATTCAACTGCCAGCTAAATTGAAAAGTTTTTTATTTACAAAAGTGTAATTTCTGCCCCAACTTTTTATTGTCGTCAGAGAGAGCTTGTCATATTCACGCTACGTGCCAACAAATTTTCATTTTACTTACCGTAGAAGCGATGTTAATTTTCCAAATGTTTTCACAAAAACGTCATGGTAATCTCACAGAGGCTCCAATGAAAATATATTAACTGACTTCAGAATCCGCGTTCAGAATATAGTTAATACATTACCTTCTTTGTATCAGGAGCAATAGTGTTGGGGGTCCAATCAGAGCCGGTCAGTGTCTTGTACTGTGCCTTCAATGCTAGCAGAGTCTTTACCTGTAAGTAAATGTCAAAATAATTAAAACTTCCGAATAACACAGGGTAACATTAGAAATAAAAAGTTAGGTTAATTTGTTTTTTTTTTTTCATACTTTCAGAGTATGTAAAGTAGGTTTGAACGTAATATCGCGTGCCAAATCACAACTCAAATTAGTTTTATTAAAAAAATATAATTAATTGGCTAGGTGGTTTGCCTAATGTAACAACTTGTGATAATAACGAATGATTTTACAAAAAAAAAAGAACACAAATAAAAAATAATAAATGTTGTTGATTCGGAAGTGTAAATCAAATAAATGTTTTGTTTATTTCCTTTAAATCTCCTTCGCCAACACTATTAAAATAGATAACAATTGTAGACACTCCCTACAAGCTTAGCCTCTGTTCTGATTCCTAACTCCTGTGACTGAACGCTCTAATCGGTGATAGTATTTTTCTCTTTCTCATACATGAAATAAAAAGGTCACTGACCTCCGCCTCCACGGCCGCCTTCTCTGCCTTCTGCGACTTGAGCGCTCGAACCTTGTCTCCCTGCGCCGCTATCTGTTGGAGAACTCCGCCGACATCAGATGACGGCGGTACAGCTGCAGCTTTCTGTGGTGCTGGAGTGCTGCCCGGTTTCCAATCCTGGAAAACCAATGTGTGTTTCATTCCACGTAATAAGCAGCAAAGCCGAAATAAAAAAAAATACAACATGAAATAACATTATTTACATAATTTATGCAAGTGTTCAATCGATATTATAATATGGTATATTATAATATTTCAAATTAACAGAAAGACAAACATATTTGAGCTAAAAGTAGGTAAGTATCTACGCTTTAACTTTTTTATGAACAATAGGAATAATCAAGAACACATCAAACTACTCAAATTCACTGCAAAATGCTCATTATTACTTTCACGTAAAGTTTCTATGCACACACACTCACAATATCAAAAAATCACACATTCTTTATTTAAACTTCATAAATTATTTCAATAAAACACTGGCATGAAATCATAATCGCAACTGAAAACTTAATGCTTACCTACTGAATTGTCAAGGTAACAATTTGATACTATTTAAAGTTGTTGTATTGTTTGTACTATATCTTTATCAAGAACAGTTACGCAGATTAGTGATGTAAAACAAGTCGATAGGAAAGCCAATTGCGCCTTTTATATAGAGCGAGAAGTAGAAACGTAGACCTAGTTCATTTTTTCTTACAAATCTTATAAACACTCTTACTTTAAACCATGTCTTTTATGTTACAGCAATATAAATTAGAATAGATTTTTTTTTTGTTAATACTTTAGGACTAATATTTTGATATACTTAAAAAGTTGTTACATGTGGAGATTGTTTACCGAGTACATGTAAACAATCTTCACATGTAACAACTTTTTAAGTATATCATATAAGAAAAACGGATTTACTTGCTTAATAGAAAATCCTATTAAAATGATTCTTATATATAACGTAATTTCTAAAATTCTACATTGTAAGAAATATTCATAATTAATTTATTTTTATCGGACATTCGTTACAATTGGTTCTTTAAATTAAAATACTTCAGTAACATATATTAATTTCAAGAACCATATTGCGCTACGCCATTAGACATACAAAAATCCAAAGAAATGAAATTATCAATCAAATCTTCAACTACAATTCATGTGATAAGAAATTTAATCCTGTCAGTGTTATAAATATTGACTTACTGATTAAAGAAACCAGTTTTATAGCTCCTAAATATCTAATCAACTATGTCCTGACAAATTCTCATACGTTGGCTATGTATGTACTTCTTGTTATACTTATTTCAGAAATGTGCGAGAGTGATTTTTATGCTGTAACCAACCTGTGATGAAACTTGTTCGGTGTAACCGAACACCTATGACGTCGGCCGATCGGTCGACGCTCTATTACTCAATTTTATTTACTTTTAGTGCACATTTGCAACTCCACGGAGCGGGTGAATTCTTTAACATAATTATTATAATTAATTGTTTCGTGTGAATAAAGTGAAGTGCTTTACACCGGCCTTTACTCTCAACATCAATATCCAACAAGACCTCGCTCCCCGAACAAAACTTGTTACACAGTTAGAGTGAAATAATACAAATTTTGCTTTATGAACCAAAAAAATGTGTATGTTAATTTAACCGCGACTTCACCCGCGTCACAGTACTATTACTACATCACAGTACTCCGAGATGAAATGTTACCGAATGGACATTCTCCTAAATGCAAAATTTCAAGAAAATTGGTTGTGCATATAAAATTTGAACTAACACTACTGGAAGTAGATGCTCTTTATTGATGATTTTTGCATTAAAACATTTGGCTTAGCTTTTTTAACATCAATTTGTATATATATTCTGTTTTTTGCAAATATACTTTCCTTTCTGTCATACTTTCACAGTTAGGATTAGGTTATTAGGTTTAAGATAGTATTTTTCTAAGATAACCTAAGAGCACAATTTCGGTTATATCTGCTTTTTTAAGCATCCAAAATTTTAAGAATCTCATGTTATGCGAATAAAGGACACTGACCTGTCCTGTAGCAGTTTTGTACTTCGCTTTCAAGTCTAACAGTGTTTTGACAGCCTCATCAACCTTGGCCTTCTCTGCTTTAGCTGATTTGAGGGACCGCACCAGGTCCCCTTGTTTGGTGATCTCCTGGTCGAGGCTGGTCGCGTCGCCGCCGCCAGGGGGCGCTGAAACCGCTGGCGCCGGTCCCGGTTGCCAGTCCTGGAAGTCAGAAATTAAATCTTCACGGAAATGTCTTCATGTTTAATTTTCTTAAAAAAAATATAGATAAAAAAAATTCAGGGTAAACTGGTCAGCTTGCTGCCAGCACCCGTTCACGAGTTGACGCATGGGTCAGCCATCGCGAAGCTCCGTATTAGAGGGAACCTCATGACTCATATTTTGACCATTTAAATGGTATTGTATATCGAATACACATTCGATGGAGTATATAATGCCCAGCATTTTTTATTCAGGAGAAAGAATCTTTATTCGGAGAAGAATGTTCATAAAGCTTCTAGATCAAAATAAATTGCTTTCATGTTCTGGTTGCGGTATATAAATATGCACGAAATATTTATTCTAAAAATAAATAATACGCTTTACATTATTACCTTCCCTGTGGTCGCTTTGTACTTGGCTTTTAGATCCAACAGCACCTTGACAGCTTCGTCTACCTTGGCTTTCTTGAAGCCGGCGTCCGCTGCAGGGGCCGAGCACCCTGGTTTCCAATCCTGAACAACAAATTCATTGTTTACTAATCATATTCACCGAGTTGACACGTCAAGAAGATAACTTATATAATACTAGCTGTTGCCCGAGCCTTCGCCCGCGTAAATTTCTCGCGGGATCAGTTATTTTTCTGGAATAAAAGGTACCATATATATCATTCTCCATACTTCAAACTATATGTATGTAAATTCCTAGAAGATTGGTGAAGTAGATAGAGCGTGAAGAGGTAATAAACAAACAAACTTACTTTTGCATTTATAATATTAGTTGGGATGTATTTAAATGCACGTACTGTCGTCATATGCAAGACGTATACAACATTTCCCAAAATCCAAAATTAAAACACTTGGTGACGCGCTTTTCTCTCCGTCCATTTGCGCTAGAATCTGATATTGGTAGAATCTGCATTTCAATTCCAAATAAGGCGATTTAGAAAAAAAATGGAAGGAAAGAGAAGTAGCCGAAACAAGCCGAAGAAAAGGAGGATTGAATGCGTCAGGCAGGACATGGCTAAAAAGGAAATAACAGATCGGTTAACATCAGACAGGGAGAAGTGGAGGAGACTGACATTCTGTACCGACACCACATAAAGTGGGATAAGAATAGGCTATTGATGATGTTCTTGTTTACGAGAGCTTTTCTTACTTGTCCCGTGGCAGCCTTGTACTTGGCCTTGAGGTCCAGAAGAGCCTTCACAGCCTCGTCGATCTTCGGTTTCTCCGCTTTGGCAGCCTTGAGGGAACGCACCAGGTCACCTTGCTTCGTGATCTCTTGATTCAAATCTGCTGCACCGTCCGAAGTCGTGACCTAAATCCACACTAATATTATAAAGAGTGTAGAAGAAGATGAATACCTAGACGGTTTTTTATAGATAAAGGAGAAGGCAAAACGTTGTCATCGTACAGAGTCAAAATGATGGAGAACAGAGAAGACATAGGAGTCACTCCACCGATAAGAAAAAAATCAATGAAAATTAATTTATAAAGAGATTTTTTTGTAAGCATACTTATGTTTATGCTAACAAAAAAAATATATAAGTATATATTTTGCATTTTATTTAAAGAGTTTTTTTTTGTTAGCATAAACATACTTATGTTTATGCTACCGCGGTTTATGCTAAACATACTTATGTTTATGCTGACAAAAAAAAAAATCTCTTTAAATAAAATTCAAAATATATACTTATATATTTTTCTCCAATAACTGTATTGTACAGATTTCAGTTATTTAATGAACAATTTATTTTTAAGTTTGTGACGTGAGAAAGTGAGAAGTGTGAAAACTACTTGCCCAATTTTGATGACATTTGGTACAGAGATAGACAACCTATACCCTTATAGACCTGTATGTATGTAAAGAACGATAGCATAGCTGTAAAGGCTGTCTTACTTTGACATTTAATATTTTTTTGGCGTCATCATCAGTCTTCGCGGCTTTGAGTTGGCGCACCAAGTCTCCTTGCTTTGTGATCTGCTCGTGTAGGACAGCGTCGTTAGTCGACGCAGAGGGCGCTGGCTGTTTGGCGCTGCCGGTTTGAACTGGTTTTGGCTGAAATAAAAATATATAGTTTAAACAAAATATTTAACAAGTTCTTTGTAACAAGAACTAAGAGATTTTAAATTCCCGCGGCAAATTGAGAAAACGGATTAGTTACACGCATTCGAATTCGGGAGCAAAATTATTCGGTATTAGGTACAAACTATGATATAGTACTATATTGTATAGTACATACACGAGTAAAAAATATAAAATAAAAAGTTTTGTAAACTATGTTTACTAACTAGGTATCTAGTTTACAAAAATTTTTTTTTGCTTTCTTTTATATTTTTACTAATAATGCAGCATGCAGATTGTATTAAATTTTTTTATTCAAATAAATATTAATTTCGATTTTACCAATCGCAGAAGTAGTACTAATTTCAACTTCAACTCAGACTAAAAACTAATTCGCCCTAAAGTCCAGAGTGATTCAAACATACATGTTAGGTGATCTTATTAATTTATACATATACAAAAATGATATAAAACCATATAAACTGGAAGTGTTTAAAAGTGAAAAGGATTCTACTTTATTAATTTTGTTTTAAATACTTAACTATAGTTAAAATTTACAGACTTACCTAAAATTTACGGTACATTAAATATTATTTACCATTACCAAACTGTACTTCCATAATCGCTATAAATTCAGTATACCTAATCAATTCTAATAAGTACACACAAACATATGTTATAATATTATACACGTGTACACACTGTTTAGTTTGTATTCCCACTACAGCGGCACCGCATGGTGTGACGTGTGCCCTTTACTTTCTAAAATGAAGAATACGTATAACCGGTTCGAATACAATAATTACATCCAATTCCATTACCCCTCTAAAATGAAAATGGTAAAAACAAACCGTTGTGCGCGAATCAATGTATAATATGTATATCGAATAATGCTATAGAAGATACAAAAAGTGAATGTGATACGTATATGGGTAAAACAGGATAGGAATGACTTATTTAATAAGTCATATATATATATATATAAAATTTAAGAACTCAGAACTACAGTTAATAAACTGTAACGATATGAGTTCTTAAATTTTATGCCAGATCCACACTGTCGCCGAACTCAGCACATGCCAACGTGAATGCGTGAACATTGCGTAATTGGTATGAGACCTTTTATTTATCGCAGTGAAAACCAGACCCGCCAAAGTTTGGCAAACTGTTCGACGACAGTGTGGAGCCGGCATGAAAGTTTTCAAATCGAAGTTTGCGGTTGAATGGAGTCTCTTTTAAAGCATTACGCCTGTGCTATAGTTTATATGTCAACTTTTTATTATCGCAAAGGAGGAAGGGATCGCTTGACCGACACTGCATAATTTTATTGCTAACTGTTGCCCGCAGCTCCACCCGCGGTAAATTATGACCTCAGGTCATTAAGTATATTTATTCTAGATTTCATCAAACGGTTTAGCCATAAAAGTGTGCCATACAGAAATAAAGACTTTCGCATATAATATTAGTATGGATAGTGTATAATGGTTAGGATAGTTGAGATTAATATCGTATCAATTTGCGTCATAGATCAATAACTAAAAAGAAGAAAAATACATTTGTGTACCTAAGTACAATAAAGTTGGTCATGTCATAAACTATGGCGCTCAATATCATTTGATCACTTTTCCAATAATGCTAATGATAGGATAGGGACATGTTAGGCTGATTACGCCTGCAAATTAAGTAAACGTAAGTAGGTACAAAGGTACCTTTTGTACTTCTACTTTAGAGCAAGAATACAGAAATGGATAGATTTTTTGAAAGAACTAATATGAAGTACCCAAAGGTAAAGCCAAAGGCAAATCAAAAACCTTATATTATATTTATATGATAAGGTTTTTTACCACTTAAGTGGTAAGGAATGATATTTACGAATTTGCTATTTTCTCTGTGGTAAACTACGTAGAACTACTACCAGGTAAAATTTAGCGATTCTGGCAACACAAACATATTTCTAAGTGAAAATTGACAGCTCCAAATCGACTGACAATTCCAATCTCCAATGGACAATTCTGACAAAGACAACAATAACAAAACAAAGTCAAAAAGTTTTCAACTCAACCCGCGAAATGAATAAAACTTAAACACAACACAATTCGATGAATACAATGTAGATTATTTGTAAATTAATGTACTTAAACCACATATTTCAGCAGAATCGTGATATATGATATGAAGGTACCCAATATTATTATTGCGATAACTTATTGTGTCCAATTGCAATCGAAGTGCCCGCGTAAGCATTTCGGTGGTACACATTTGTATTGTTTTCCTTAATAGATTATATTATTGTATTTATGTTTTACGAAATATTCTTCGTAATATAGTTAGCTAAAACCATTTCTTATGAAGATGAAGAATGAGGAAAATGTCATTAAAGATGAAGACGACGACGTGGTTATCCTTGGGGACTTTATACCGAAGCCGATGATATCTCACATTAAGAAAAGAAGAAAGCGGCACGTCGATCTTAGAAAGAGTACATCTGTCGATGGATCACTGGTTATAACACAAAAAGTTAAGGTGAAGAAACGAAAACACAGGTGTATTTTGAATGTGAAGAAGAAACATTTGCAACAAAATGATTCCATAAAAAAGCGTAAGGAACATGTTAAGGTTTCATTTGAAGATATAAAAAAAGTAAAAAACTCCTATGAGAGGATCACTCCATTGTGCTTAAGGCCAACTTGTATAGATATCAGATGTAAAATCAAGAGAAACATCGAAAAAGGGATACAAAAGAGGAGATTGAAAGTAAGTTCCTATGTATATTTTTTTAATATGTTCAACACCAAAGACCTTACAACATATATTTTTTTGTACATTTTAAATAAGAGATTTGAGAAAAAGTTTAATCATAATTTAAAAAGTTATTATGTAATTTTTTCATGTAAAGTTGCACCATGGCTTTCCTAGAGATCTGAAAAGATTGTTATCACCAATATCCCCCAACTCAATGGGAAATGAAATGTCCAGATCAAAGGATTGTTTGACTGAAATTAGTCTAGATACTAGTAGTTTTGATGATGAAAAGGAAAGCAAGCTGGATATACTAATTAAAAGGACAAGGGAAGTGAGTATTTCTATTCAATATTTTAAACTTTGAACTAGTTTAACATAGCAAAATTCCCGTCAAGCAAAAATTTTGTTATATTAAAAAATTATCTAAAACCAGAACAAACCTGGTTAGCTAAATTTAATTTTCTCAGATATTAAGACTTCTCAGATATTGTTCTTCAATTTGGGAAAGGTTGTGTTTATTTACTCTAGAATATTTTCTTTTTTTAAGAATAAATTACTAAGGTTTCAGAAAGACCACTTCTGAAAAAACCTATATCTAATCTTTTATACTGTGTTAGGACTGTGGCAAATAAAAGGCTCCCACATTTGTTACCAGAAGGTCTAGTCTGTCCCTTGGTCAAGTTTCTTCCAAATTGGTTTATTACAAATATGCAAAAATATCAATCTTTATAATACATTTTTAAAAGCATTCACAGGCACTGTCCTAGTAACAGTTCATGTATGCTCTATACACAGAAGATACTCCAAAGGAAAATGTTTTAACAAAAAAATAATAAAGTGCACAGGTGTGAGAGAGAGAATAAAATTTTGATGTGACCATCTGGAGAACAAACATTAACAAAATTATTTAATTCAGATTTAAAATAACAACATTTTATATCTTATTTTTCAGAGGGACAGAATAAATGAAGTGGCAAGGACTCGATTGTTGTGTACACCTCCACAAACTGACACAGCCAAAGAAATTATTGAAGACAGAACTTGCACAGATTACAAAGCGCCCTGCACAAGCACCCCTAAATATGAAGAAAATATTAATGATAATAAAAATCGGTCCATTACTAATACTAAATCAGAAGAATTAAAAATCAAAGATAATTCGTTTTTTAAAGAAATACAAGCTGCAATTTCACCTATCAAAAGTTTAGGTGATATGGTTGCAGTTACAAACATAAAAGATGAGCAATCTATGAACATTCCCCAAGATGGCTACACAAAACAATCAAATGTAGATGGAAATATATATTCCGAAAGCATAAAGAATAAACACGAAACGTCGCCATCTAAAACAAATTATGGAGACAGTATGTCCATTTCCGATTGTGATAATTTGACAGAGCAGCCAAATTTACTTTTGGAAGACACACATGTAGATCAAAAACATACTATATATACAAATAACGTCCTATCAAATACAAGTTTAGTACAAAATTTTGACAAAATAAATATTCTTTCCCTTAATGGAATTACAAATCAACTAAGTTTAGATCATAGCTCAGTTTCCAATCTCATGCAAAACAAACATTCTGAACACATACATACGCCTTTTTCTAATAAGAATTGTGATGCAGAAGACAATGGTCAGTCTATTACACAGAAAAACTACAGTGTTTCTCAGAATTTAACGCTGGAACATATTCCAGTTTTGGTTAGTACACACAAATATGATGAGTACATACATAATGTTGAATCAAATAGAAATGAACAAAACGATGAAAAAATAATTACAAAGCAGTTAAGTTTGGATCATAACTTATTTTGCAACCAACTGGTGCAAAATAAAAATTCTGAGTACATACATACAACCTTGTCTGCTAACAATTTTAAACAAAATTTTGAAAATAATGGTCAGCCAGTATCTCATAAAAATTTCAGTTTTGCTCAAAATCCAAATTTGGATCAAATCCTAGTTTCAGAAGACACACACATACACAATAAATATGTTGAGTGCTTAGATAATGCGGCATCAAGTACAAATCTAGAAGATAACAATGATAAAATTGATATTTATAATTTCCACAATGATATTACTAAACAAATTAGTCTAGATCATAACTCATTTTCTAAAGAACTCGTGCAAAACAATGAATCTGAGTACATACATTCATCATTTTCTAGTAAATATTGTGACCAAAATGTTGAAGAATACGGCACGTCGATATTGGATAATAATTATGTCTTTTCTCAGCGTCGAGATCAGGATCTCATTCTTCCCAAAAAATTCATACAATACGATAAAACTGAATACATTTCCAACGAAAATTGTGACCAAATCTTAGAAAATAAACGGACCTCATACAATAATTACAATTTTTCTCGGGGTCAAAATGAACAATATATTCCATTATCTGATGAAGTTGTACAAAACGAAAAATCCAGGTACATGCATACAGCTTTTTTCAACAACGATCCAGATCATGATATCGACGATAAAGACAAGTCTAATCGTTATAATGATACCTTTTTCCACGATCCAAATGAAGATCGTATGACATTTGCCAATGAACGCAATAACAATCAAAGATATTTACCTAAAGATTTTTGCAATATAGAGAATAATAAGTTTACTAAACTTGATGACGACCCATTTTTAGACGAAAGTAGGGTATATGGTGAATCTGAGTATATAAATACTGAACATGAAATGAAATCCACTTATCATTATAATAGTAACCGTTGTAGACATTCCAGTCGGAATCGCAATCCATTTTTCGAGGATATAATTCAACATAGAAAATATGAGTACGCATATAGAGAATACGAATCTATGTTGGATAATAAGCCTCAAAATCGTAGCAGCAGGGATAAATTTAACAATCAATTTTACGGAGAAGAACATGTTATGAACGATAAATATGTACGTAAACGTAGGTCTGTTTCTAGTGGAAAATATGAACTAGTTCCTAGGGATCAATGGGTGCGTAACGGCCATAAAAATAATAATGATGAGCAATCAAACCGGAACCATAAAAGTATTTTCGATAATAATATAAAACGCAAAAAGTCAGGGTTCATATATAGAGATCACACCTATAGGCATAGGGATTCTGATCAAGAGTTTGAAGTTATGCCTCTCGCATACAATAATAATATCTCAGAGCAACAAAATAGGAATCATAACGAATTTGAAGACACTAATCAGAATAGACACGATGATTATGACGGAAACGGTGAGAATATAAATATTTCCAATAGTAATAATACAGGTTTTAGGCGAAAAGTACGAAGAAATCATAGCCCATTTATCGACGATTTACCTACTATAAAGAGCGAACAATCTGAATTCTACACGAATTCTGCTAAAAATAGATACAATTCCCATAGTAATTTTTTTACAAAACAACCAAATAAAGACCGTAGTCCACAATCAGAAGATATACGCATAAAACACAAGCACAAACAAATTAAGAACAACATTAATTTTGTACAAGACATGAGAATGTCTACACCATATAATTTTAGTAACAAAAACAAACAGCCTAAAAATAAATTCAACCAGGCAAATTGGGAACATAGGTCAATTTTCGAAGAAATACATTTCCGATACAAAAAATCTGATTATACTAATAAGCATACTGTTTATTCGAGTCATAAATACGAACACAACAGTAAAAGATATAAGTACTTTGACAATAACCAAGGTGATAATGATAAACCTTTTAGCGGAAATACACCCGATCAATATAAAACATCCAAGTACGTACATACTGTCTCCAGTAGGAGATATAAAAAAGTTGTTTATAAACGTGAAACTTATATGTAAGGTAGGACTATGAAGAATTAATAAAAATCCGCGCCAGGTAAGAAATCCCAAGTTGGCCACGTTGTTGTGGGCAGCAATTACTGTAGCGCCGTTCTTTCGTAACGGAGGCTTTAGTTCATATTCTGTAAAGTGAAGTGGGCTATAAGTGTTTTTTTTATTTATCTAGTCTAGTGGTGTTTGTATTTCGTCGAAAGAAAATAACAACGACTACTGTATTTCGTCTAAAGAAAATAACAACGACTTATTTTGTACCATGATCATCCACTTGCGCAATGCGTTCTTTTGTATAATCGAGATTTATAAAATATACATTTCAACTGAGATGTGATAATAATAGATTACATAAGTTTTTAAGTAATATTTAATACCAAACATAATTTTGAAAATTGTGTAACTGTAAGCTGTGCTTACAGGTCGGGGTATTTCATACATTTACGAGTACATATGTAAGAGGTTATTTTCTAAAAATAAAATATTTTGATAAAGAAATCATGAAGCATTGTTCAAATTAGTTTAACTTTGCGTCATATTGAAGTGCATAAAACTCGTGTTCTTGTTGTATATGGTACAGCACCTTAATTATGTAAGAAGGGTATTTAGTAAAATATACATAAGTACTTACATAAATTAGACACTGCATCAATTTTCTTGATTTTAATAATGTTCTTAGTAAATTATGCATTTATTATGAAAATAAATGGCATTATTTTACTTTTTTACAGGAACGGTTATTATGATTAATAGTAGACATTTATTTGGGGATTTATAAATGTTTATAAAAAAATCTCATTTTATTTGTCCTTTAAGGATATTTTGAAAGTATTTTTGAGATTGTCTTGTAGCTTATTTCCTTAGATAATATCTATTGATCTATTCAACCAGTTATAAGTATTTCGTTTTATGTTGGTGTCGACAGCGTAAAATTCCGTTAAATGACGCAAAACTATGTTAATACCATAATTTAATACCATCGAAGTTCCTTTAATAAATTGGTCCTACATTTCGTATCGTGTGTTTATTTTTCTGCCTTAATGTCCTATTTTTTTCTCGCACTTGTTGAAATGTTAGTAACAATAATGTATTAACATTTAGCATGTTCCCGGTTTCATTCGAGGCTATGACGCTGCGAAACACATGGTCAACGTAACAATTTTTAAGATTGATAATATGCTAAGCTAAGATTTTACAACCGGCCGCCTGCCTGACATCAGCCCTCTTTGGGAATGCTATTGTTGCCTATCAGCTGATAAGGCTATGTGTCCCTTATTCGCCTCGTGCGATATACACGGGAGGATATAGAGTGGGACTATTCTAGGGCTAGACCAAATGCCACACGCGTTTAATTATTATTATGTTCTTCATTAAGCATTGGTCTTTATTATTTTCATAAGTACTTACTTTATTTTGACCATTACCAATCTACAATCTAAGCTTCCGAGAGATCTCTCTGAAAGAAACATGACCCTATTTCCGGCAACTGTTGATGTAGGTAGATACCTAAGTACCAACTGATAGCTATGTGATATGTATCACTTGAGATTTTTACTGAATAAACACACAAGTACCTACGTCTACTACGCCCTTATTCAGTGTCTAACCAATTAAATGACGCAAAACTATGTTAATACCATAATTTAATACCATCGAAGTTCCTTTTGACACGGTCCACTAATCCCATAAGATGCTAATCATATGTAATGTCCCTTCATGACATCTAATTATATTAATCAGTAATGTTTTTACGTCAAAAAAATATAAATGGGCTAATGTTATGGCTTTTGAATAAATTTATGGGAAATGAAAAATTAAAAACCAGGAATCGAATTTATTATGTGTATAAAGGTATACTCAGTATACTCAGGGTAGGTATTTATTTGTCTTATAAATTAACATTCAATATTAGGTCATATGTACCTACTTTCTATGATTTTACGACATGGTAGGTACGAGCTTTGATGGATTTTCAGAAAATCTCACTTTTCTGAGCATAGAACCATAAGCTAAACACTATAATAACAAGGGATCTAGGTCTAGATCTACCTAAGTTGAGTTCCAAAAAAGATTAAGTTTTTCTTGAAGGCCCTTCTAAATACCTATATGTATTTGATATAATCATTAATCATGGATTTAGTAAGTACTTCGTACGGACTACCTACTAATTCCATGATCTCAAGAATGAAAACAGTTGACGTTTTTCGCCATCAACGTCAAACGCTGTCAAACGTCAGACCAATGGCACATGATTTGATTATTTTTTGAATTTTACCTACGCTCCCGCTTGAGTTTTTAAAGATAGCATTTTTAAAATTTGTTCTCTTTTCTTACTTATCAAATTGTAATTAAAATGTCTGTGCAGTTAAAATGTAAAAGTCATTCGTAAAAAGTGTTATGATATTTGAGAAAAGTGTGTAAACGATATGCAAGGTAAGCAAAACTGCAGTGGTCGACGTGTAGGTATATCTATTTTATATTTCGTATTCCATTCAATGTTTTCATTTATTTATTTTTATTATAGATTAACAAGTAAAGTACCTAGTAAAAGAAAATATTGTTATATACCTAACATGTCGTGTTACGACAAATCTCCTGTGAAAACTGTATCAGAACTGGATAAAACTCTGTCAGATCAGAAACCTGCATCCGGACTGGACAAAACGCCACCAGATCAGAAACCTGAATCAGGATTCAATAAAAAACCATCAGACAAAGCAAGTAAAACTATACCGGTACTTATTCAAAGAACCACTTCTAGCACTGAATGTCCAAATGAGATGAACCAGAATTTGTATAACAATAAAAATGTTAAAAACCAGAGTTGGGCCTCAAACTACTTACAGAGTATTGGATTAACATATGACACAACTATTTATAAGCGAGTAAGTTGTTTCAGCCCAGAGATATAAATAGTGCTTTGTTCCATAATAGATAGTGACACCATAGTTACATTTCTTAGTATATCAATAGCTCCTTATTAAAATATTGTTCTATTTAAAAGGTAGCTTTAAAATAGGTACTATAAATAACAGGATTACCACAATTATTTTAGAAGCATACACTTAATTGGAAACCTGTTAACATAGTAACTGTAATAGTACTGTACTGTAGTAACTGTAATACTTTTACTATTAACAAATAATCTCCCGCAGGGGATTGACCAGACAAGACAGAGGTCTGTATGCATATATTATGCCCAATTTTTTACTTTTAGAGATCAGCCACACCAATATTATTGTTGTAACCACTTCTTTGTAAAATGATGTATATTTAATTTTAAATGATAAATTAAGAGGATTTGTATAACAATAAAAATGTTAAAAACCAGAGTTTCATGTCATCAGATTTAAAAAATAACTATTTTATTATCTGATAATATAAAAATTAAAGATACAAACTTATTAAAGTTATTTTTTATCTTTCCAGAAAAATAAATTGAATTCAAGCGAAGATAAGTCTAGTAATTTTCTCATACAAAATTCGATGGTTACAAGATATGCAAATGTAAATTTGGCAAATGACATAACAAACGTAAATTATAATAATGTGTGCAATGTATCAAGTTATGAAAATGATGTATCTTTTACAAACTATAATAATATTCCTGCTACTACAGAGATTCATGGAAATTTGTCAACAGCGTCATATATAAACACCTACATAAATAATCATAATAACAGTTATTATTTCAATCAACCTAAAGAAAATGTTGCGAGCGATCAGTTTCCTGTAATGTATTATGATTCAGTTACTCCTAATACTATGGCTAATACAAATCTACCAACTACATACCTTAATACATTTGATCAATCTAGGAGGATTAATGTCACAAACAATACTTATTATAATTCAAATGAAAGCTCACAAATGGTAGGCGTCGACTTACCAGTAACATACTTGGACACTTATTCCAATCAAAATAATTACTGTGGTCAAAATAGCATTTTGAATGAAAATCATACGATAACGCCAATAAATCTTTATGATAATGAAACTTCGATCACTATAGATTCAAACTTACCAACATCAAATTCAGGCCCTCATGATAGTGATATTCATACAAATCCCTCAAACGCTTTCAATCGGATAAATGTTGTAAATTCACAACAAAACAATGTTTTGAATGAAAGCCAAAACGCCCAAACGATAACGTCAGCGAATCTTTATGATAATGAAGCTCCAGTCACTATAGATTCAAACTTACAAACTTTAAATTCAGACCCTGATAACAGTGCTGTTCATACAAATCCCTCTACAGTTCTTAATCAGGAAAATGTTGAAAATTCACAAAACATAGAAAAATCAGCTCTGAATATAATAGAAAGAGAAAAATGTTGCAATTGTTTATGTTCCAAATCAAACCAAGACAAAAAACAAATTAAAGAAAATGAACATAAACAAACAAAAAAATTGGAACAGATATGTTTGTCAAAAGTACAAGAAAATGAAAAGAAATTTCGTGACTTTTTGCAAAAATTGAATATGAAACGTCATTCCGAACAAGAAAATAATGAAATATATAAAGAAGATAAGGCTGAAAAAAAAAGAAGAAAACGAACAGATTCCCAACAAGCGAAGGAAACGAGCCCAAAACTTTTCAAAAAAAAGTATGTAGATGAGCAAAATACCACTAGAAATAAGAGAAAAGAAATTCAACCAGCTAAAAAAACGCACACAAAGGTTATAGAAACAAATTATGTAGACGAACGAGTATATAGTAAGAACGAAAAGAGTAAAGTGATTGAATTTCCACATGACGAGAAAATGCGCCATCCACATGACGAGAAAATGCGCCAAATATTTAAACATGCGAAGTATCTAGATAAGCAACAACATGAAATGATTAGAAAGAGAAACGAAGTAGTCCGACAAGACGAGATAACTCGTCCTAAGTTTATAAAGACAAAGTATGTGGATGAACAAGAACCATTCTATCGATCTCCTAAAAAGCCAAGGATAGATAATGACTATGAAATCATCCATTATACTAACCCTGAATATAAAACAATGAAAAAACTAAATATTGACAATAAATGTGAAAAACCGAAGTCGGAAACTACGACAAGTAAAATTAATAAAAGAGAAGATAACAGCCATAACTTTAAGACGTTAAAAACAGAATCTAAAAAGTACTTTAAGTATAAAGACTGTGACGAAACTAGTAAAACATCTCCAGAAAAGGGTATTTTAAAAAAAAATAACGACTCAAAGAAATATCTTCGTCCTGATATTTCTGAAAATAAAGACCTAAGAAATATTCTTAGCCGAAAATTACATAAAAAAGAAAATATTACAAAAAATAATGGACATGAATATGAAGAACCTAAAAATAAATCTGATGTTTTGAATGATAATTTAGTCATAACAGTAAACAATAATATAGGTGATATGGAAAAGTTACCTGAAAAAAATTCAAATAAGAACAAGCCCAAACGTGATTCGTGCAAAAAAATAAATTTGGTGATAAATATATTATACAAAGAACCTAGTTCCCAAAGCGAATCTGATAAAAGTGAAGACGATAATCATTCTCCGCTAGCTAATTCTGATCTAAGTTTTTTGGATGAAATCAATGTGGATGAAATAGTTGAAAGTCTCAGCAAAAGTGAAAAGATTGGCATTCACAAAAATACTTTAAATGATGAGTCTAACACGAAACCGGAAGAAAGAGTTTATGTAAACGAAACTGATATAAACAATGATTTGATAAAAAAGGAAAATGTAGACATTAATAAAGCACATGTAATCACGAATAATGGAGACTTACTAAATGATCTGTTATTGAAAGAAGCAAGCCTCTTAGACAGTCTCAGGTTGTGTTTTAAAATGTTTACACATATTTGAAATATTTAAAAATAACTATGTAATAACTGAACATATTTTTTCAGACTTGTACATCAAGAAATAGAAAAACGTAGTTTGGGCAATTTTCACAAAGAAGAAAAACAGCTGCTTGACCATGCCACGCCTGTGTCTAGTATACTGCCTGAAACTGAAGACCAAACACTATCTCTGATGCCTATCAATACTCTACTTGAAAGCATAAAAAAACGCGGAACAAAATATAAGATAGATATGTCGTGTGACGAATATCCATCTAATAGAGAGATGAATTTATATAATCTAAAACCAATAAATGAAACGAACATTTTAGGCGGCGATTTAAATATAACTACTATAGACCTATCGAGCGATGACTCAAATGACTATAAGAAAATGGATGAAATTAAATTGAAAACAACAATTCAGGAAGAAAAATCACTTAATTCAATTCAAACAAAAGATTGTTTTTATAATTTCAACAGAATGCAGCAAATTAATACCATTGATCTAACTTCAGATGAAATAGTGGACGAAGTAAACGAAATCCAAGTAATAACATTGTTTGAAAACGAATTTAATAACACAGTTGATGATACCATAAATAACGTGCATACAATTGAATCTAATAAAGTTTTACAAAAAAACGGAGATACAATGAAAGAAAATAACACAATTCCAGGAAACGATGATTTCAATAATAGAAAAAAGTTAGTAGATACAATGACGAAAATAAATAACAACACAGTTAAAAAAGTAGCAGATACTCTTATTATAAAAGAAAAACCACAAAATATAAAAACAAACAATGATCTTAAAGAACTACCAAATAAACAAATTACGAAACCACAAAGTAGTATTTCCGCTGAACCCAAAACTGGTATATCTAAAACTTCAGCCGATGATTGTAATATTACTCAAGAAAATTATATTAGCGTAACAGAGTTTGTAAATATAGTTAATTCTGATAGGGGAATAGAAAACAATGATAGTGAAAGTCAATTAGAGATAAATGACCATATATGTACATTTGATATTACAACTGGGATATCGAAAGCATTAGTTGAAGACACTACTCATAATAAAGAAAACAGAATGAGCGCAATTTGCAAGGAAGAAGTAATACGTGGTACTAATTCCAGCGCCATTAATTTCAATATTGAACATAATAATAACAACGCAAGCAAAGCGTCAGAAAATGAAAACGTGGCCCAGTTTAACCAAAAATGTACAGAAATTGATAAATACATATCTGAAGATAAGAACACTGTAAATGTATGCGATACTTTGATAGGAGAAAATGGAATAAAAGAGAAAAATGCGAAAGGCAGCGATACTGTTATAGAAATATTAAATGAACAAGATGGATCATCGAACGATGTCACGAGAACTGAACAAAAAGATGAAAACAATAGTTCAATAAAAACCAAAGAGACTTTGAAAACTCAAAATGAAGTAAAAAATAAATCCGATTCTTTAGATACCAAAATTATTCCTTCTTCCTCTTTGGATTCAAATAACCCCACGGAACAGAAATCGAAGAAAGATGAAATTAATGACAAGTTCGTCAATAAAGTTAAGTTTGGAGGTTACAATAAAAAGCTTAATAGTACTATAATAGACAGAGATGCAGCTATAGCAGTAAGGTTAGAACGGCAGATGTTAAAATGTTTTAATGAAAATATTTTAGTGGATAGTTTGATCCATTCGGGAAGCTTCTCGAAGATATTTCGTTGTCGTAATGAGAAAACTGGCCGTTATTATGCTGTGAAGAGTCTCAAGTATGTATATATGTTATATTAAATACTAGCTGGGAATTTCGGAATAAAAAGTACTCTATGTGTTATTCCAGTTTATGTTCTGCCCGTGTGCCAAATATCTTAACAATCCGTCCACTAGATTTTGCGTGAAAGAGTAGCAAACATACACACATATATCCTCGCAGACTGTCGCATTTATAATATTAATAGTAGGATATACAAGGTTATCCGCGGCTTCGCCCGCGTGAATTTCTCTGCCATAGCGGAACAGACATGATTTTCATACAATATTTCAGCTCTCGATAATGATCACTTGGGGGTTGATTTAAAAAAATGGTATGTGGGATAGAACGGGGATATTGAACTACATGCATACCAAATTTCATCAAAATCGGTTCAGCTGTTTAGCCGTGAAAGCGGAACAGACAGACGTGCGCATTTATAATATTCGTATGGAAGTATGTATTTATATGTACTACTAATCAGTGTTTGTATTTTTTTTATTTGTTTGTAGGATTTTAACAAAAACGACATGGCGTAATACGTGTAAAATTTTTCAATGGTCTGACGCAATGATTTTCACAATAAAAAATGACTTCTGTTTTTTTATAATACATACTTGTTTCTTTTTACAGCAGCAGCGCATCAGTGTATAAAAACGCACAGCAAGTTGACATGTTGTTTGGCCTGCAGAGCGGTAAGGCGAGCAGTTGCTTCTCTTGCGTCTACATATTAAACTCGTTCTCGTTCGGCGGCCATTTGTGTTTGTTCATGGATTATTATCCGAAAAATTTGAAACGCGCTTTGGAGGAGAATGCCAAACCGTTCCACATTAACGTTGTCCAACATCTGGCGAGGCAACTGGTGTCTGCTGTAGCCTTACTTAGCGAACACGACATACTGCATTCCGGTGAGTCATTTCAATTTAACATTTGTTACAAACTACCTGCGCTCCGGAGTTTCGTTTCCGATGTAATTTCAGCATAAAAATGTGCTATTACAGTTTAAACTCCACCCGTGTAACTAATTTAATCGAAATCGTCTTGTATCATTTGCGTGATTGATCAGCAGACATGTTATTAAAGGGGCCCTGGGCTACGAAGCTCAACGTTTGCGAAGCAACCGGGGTAACACTCAGATGATGTGATATTAGCAAATATTCGCACATTCAACTTTCATTCATAATATTAGTAGTGAGAACAAAATCATGAGTGCACGAAGGAAGTGAACACAACAAGACGAGGTTAAATTACTGATTAGCGCTCCTAAAGAATTCAGAAGTGCATACAAAATAACCTTTCTGCCATCTTGGATGGCATGGATGTTCCGCCATATTGGATTTAGAATGACGTCACATTATTTTTCAAGTTACTCTCAACAAGCCCTTTCATTTGATACCCATATTGTAGAAATGCATTAAAAATAACTATTCCGCCATCTTGGATGACGTCAGCTTATCGTGTATTGTCATCCAAACTAAACGGTATACAGAATTTCAGCTCTATCGGTTGAAGATATTTGCTTCAAAATTGAGTGGCAAGATTCCACCCGAACAAACATACATACATTGCAAGTGAAATAAAAGCTTTTAAAAATAAGTACTTATCGAATGTGACAAAAAACTAACAACACCGGCTTGAAGATTCGTATCGTACAATCTTCATTATGATAGCTATCTTATACGTATATTTATTGATCAAAACTTCGTAAACTAATAATTTACTGTCTTTGAAATGTATGTAAATGTATGTTTTAAATATTTGTTTCCAGACATAAACCCCAAACACATCCTACTCGACCACACAAACAGCCAGCTCAAACTATGCGGCTTCGATCGAGCTAGAAAAGTCCCAAACATCAAACCGAATCCGAATATTGTAACTTCAAATTACCGGCCCCCTGAATCAATAATTGGTTACAAGCTCGGAATCAAAGTGGACGTATGGGCAACGGGTTTGGTTCTCTATGAAATGGCCACAAATATACAACTGTTCCCCGGGACCACAGACAATGATATATTGTTCAAGCAAATGTGTACGCTGGGAGCGTTACCCGTAGAAATGATTCAGAGGTCACGTTTCAGCCACAAGCATTTCACCGGATCTAGTTTCAAGAGAATAATGGAACCCTCCCACGTAAGTATGCTTTTTACAAATTACAAAGTATTCGAATAATGGGGTTAGACCCCTTCAATGTTTGCCTTTTTTATGTTTAAAAATTGTATTCTTAAAATGCTTGCGACGAAAGCTATTTCGATTTTCCAGCCCCTTTGGAGTTTAGTAAATTATTTTAGAGAGATTTTAGCAAATAATGACATTAAAATATTCAGGACTCGTGTTTAAAAATCATATCTCATATTATCCATACTAATATTATAAATGCGAAAGTCTGTTCCGCTTTCACAGCTAAACCGCTGGCCCGATTTTGAGGACATTTGGTACTCATGTAGGTAAAGACCCCCGAACAAACATAGGCTACTTTTTTCTCAAAAATCAATCCCCAAATGACTATAATTGAGGCACTAGGGCGATGCCGCGGAAAAAAGCTATCCATACTAATATGAATTTGACACGATGAACTTATTATATTTTAATTACATAATAATTTTTTACAGAATATCAACCTAAAAACAAAGTTTTACAAAAGTAGAAGACTGGAGTCCACAATATCTAGAGCGTACAACACATACTGGAGGCCGAGTGCGACCAAACAGGGCCTGTCGGCGGACGCGGAGAAGTGTATGTCATTAACGTCACTATTGAGGGAAATGTTGCAAATGGACCCCCGACAGAGGATGCCTATACAGTTTGTAAATTTGCACCCTTTTATTAGTCGTTTTTAATTTTTGTTATATATCATTGCAAAGTTAAAAAATATTGATATACTTATGAAATGACAGTTAAGATTTGAAAATCATTCCCCAAAAAATATGATACGCAATGGAAATAAGTATTTGTCGTAACAATTTTGTATTTAGCACTATATATTATTTATAGTATCGACATATGTATTAATAGATCGTCACGCATTCTTTATTCTTTCTAAATCTATTGTTGTTTGTACTATTAAATCTTTTAGGGTTCCGTACCTCTCAAAAGGTAAAAATGGAACCGTTATTGTTTTAATTAAACCATGTTTTATGTTGGTATTTTTCGACGCCATTTTTAAACTAATGCATTAGTTTAAATATCTGCGAAAACGGGAGTTTTATTCGCCAACCAATCCTAGGAATATAAGTTTTATTTATTTATTCTTATAAGCTATGAAACCTATTATAGTTAAAATATGTTTGTCCCTATCACGCGTTTTGAATATTTTAAATTAAAGAACGACAAAGAGAAAGACTACTAACTAAAATAGGTTAGCAAGCATTTATTATTTTTTCAATTTATGTTAGTTTTAATTTTGTTGTTATTCAGAAGTCAAATATTTAAGTTATTGTTTTCCGTCAGATACGTAAGTATAAAAAATCAATGTTAACTCGTAACATAAAATTTAAATATTTTAGTACTGCTAAATTAAATAAAACCTTGATTAAGTTATAAAATAGTTTTATTTCTTACCAAAGATTGGTAACTATAGGATTGCCCTATGCTATAATGTACAGATGTACACCCGTTACTTTTTTCTTTCTAATAACACACACGAAAAGATAGATATTACGTGCGACTGTGTGGCAAACAATGGCTCATCCGCTCGCTTGTTCCTAAAACCCCTATAACGGCTCGGTTCTTGCAAGAAAGGATTTAGTAGTTTTATGGTCACTACCATTTGTCGGTTTTGCCATCAATACGCAAAGAAGTAGAAATAAGACCAACGTGGCGACGTCTCGATATTTTACTCCAGAATTTAATGCGGGATTTTTTAGATTTGTAGTCCGAAGCAACAAAAACACGACATCGGCATTTTGCACAAATGCTAAATCTATCAAAAATTTAATTAAAATTTTGCTACAGTGTGTTCTGTCTAACTAACTATAATAATACGCGTTTTTTTCTACGCGGGATACCGCGTTTGACAAAATCATCCCGCTTTACCTACTAGGATTCGAAATCCCGCTTTTGCCCAAAAAGAACTGGCAACGGTGATTAAGACGCGCTTACCTGTCCCGGCATGTCCTTAGTGTGTCCGTCAGGCACGTGGTGCAGCGCGAGCGGCGCGGCGCGGCCCGAGAGCGCGGAGGGGGGCGAGGCCGCCACGTCGACACGGAAGAAGCCGCGCCGCTGCAGCTGTATGATGTCGCCCACTCTCACTTTGACCAGCTCCGGCTCGCCCAGCATTGGGATCTCCCACTGAAAATTACGAGTGCACATGACTGCTTGAAATAGGAGCGTTTTTTGCAGTAATCATAATGGACGACACCCAACATACACACAGAGAATGTAGGTTCCGCCGCCTAGAACTGACATAGCCTGATAGGCAACAATAACATTTCCAAAGAGGATAGGCGGCCTATCGTAAAATCAGAACCGAATCATCAAATTTACAATTTTATTTTTTACACTGACCTCAGCCTAAACTATCGACAGTTTCAATCGAAATAAGCCATAATATCGATAGCTATTTTGAATTTTATCGGTAAATTCTAATACCATCGATAGTACCAAACGACGACAATCAAACGCTCTGCAACATTACATAAACTATCGATACTACTTATAGGCTTTTTCTCAAACTATCGATAATGTATCAAAACGCTATCGATAGTTGACAATCGAACAGCAACACTATAGTATACTCACCCTAGTCTGGTGTCCGATGTACTGTTTGAAATCCTCATCTTTCCCAAGCACGGGTTTCGATATGATGTTGTCGAAGTAAACACAATATACTTCGACAAATGGCGACTGCGGTGTGTCCGCTAACCAGGTTAGTTTGGGTGTCTTTTTGTAATCCTTGTTTTCTAAGTTTGGAGTCGCGTCTATGCTGGTCACTGTACCGTCAGCTGATCTGTAAACGTTTTTATTTAAAGTTAAATCTTATTCATTCACGACGTATCCTATATGCAGCGAATTTTGATGCAGTTTTCACTGATTTTTATACAATTTATTACTGAAGATTTATCTATACTAATATTATAAAGGGGTAAGCGTTTGTGAGTTTGTATGTTTGAGGCGGGTAATCTCCGAAACTACCGAACCGATTTCAAAAATTCTTTCACCATTAGAAAGGTACATTATCCAAGATTGCTATAGTTTATTCCCACGGGAGCGAAGCCCCGGGCAACATCTAGTACATACATAAACGCCCCATGCAAAGTCAAGCTATATAAAATGTATATTTTATAAAAAAAACAACAAATTGAAAGACCGAAAGCATTCCTAATATCCAACTAAATAGTATAAATGCGAAAGTTGTAATATGTATATGTGTGTGTATATTTGTTACTCTTTCACACAAAATCTATTGGACGGATTCTTATGAAATTTGGTACACGGGTAGAATACAACACAGAGGGTACTTTTTATGCCGAAATTCCTACGAGAGCGAAGCCTCGAGCGCAGATAGTATATATAATAAAATTGATCAATTATATAAGTGACATTAAAACAACGTGTTTTTTGTTTATCTACATACCTTTATAAATTTTATTTTTTACTTAAAAATAGTATATTCAAAACAATAACGAAAAAATAAACTTACTTGTGAATCTTATCAATCAAAACGTTCCCGTAATTAATAAATGTGGCGTTCTCCCCTTCCTTGAGCGTCTTCGCGTCCACCTGGTCTATGAGCAGCCTGTTCGACACCCAGACATCCTTGGAACCCACCGCTGGGTTCTTTGGGTGTAATGCCACGGATATTCTGCTGTCGGTAGATATGTTTTTCAGGTTCACTGCCACTGGATTTGTTTCGAGCGCTGTGTACCGCGGCGCGATCGGGTCTATGACCTGGATAATAAAGGTTTATGATGAACTGTAAGAAAGCCTGCATTCTAGTTGGACAGTCTCGGTGGCGCAATGGTAAAGTGCTTGCCTCTGAACCGAGAGGTCCCGGGTTCGATCCCCGGTCGGGTTATGATGGAAATTATGTTTTTCTGATTGGCCGGGGTCTTGGATGTTTATCTATATAGGTATTATGTTATAAAATACAGTATCGTTGAGTTACTATCCCATAACACAAGTCTAGAACTTACTTTGGGGCTAGTTCAATTTGTGTAACTTATCTTAATATATTTATTTATTTATTAATATAAATGATGGTAATCATTGTGTGTGTGTGTGTTTCATTCGACTTATGACCTTCAGCCATGTGGAATACGACTATCAAAGTAAGTTTGTCGAAGTTAGCTCCCGGCTCACTAGTGCTCTAAAAATTATATTGACCTTCTTATTGATGGCCCAGATCTTGTCCCACTCCATGAAGACCACGGAGCGGCTGGAGCCCTGCGCGTGTATGAACTGCCGCAGCGCCTCCACGGTCAAGCCGCGCCGCAGCACCCCGCGAACTGTCGGCATTCGGGGGTCGTCCCTGCCAAGTTATATCATTGTTTCACAACTACAATTGGAGAACACAGTGTTTAATTTTAACCCCCGACGCAAAAAGAGGGGTGTTATAAGTTTGACTGCACAGTGTGTCTGTCTGTCACAGTAGCTCATCAACGGGTGAACCGATTTGGATGCGGTTTTTTTTTATTTGATAGCTGTATTTTTTTGGGTGGTTCTTAAATATCATTGAATATTGAAAGTCTTTAATTTATTTAACAAATAAACTTTTATTATAATTTATTCAAGTAAGACCTCTTTACAATATAATCCATACTAATATTATAAATGCGAAAGTCTGTCTCTCTGTTCCCCAAATTTGTTATGGTTTTCAACCATATGGTAGAGGGGTGAGAGTTTGTATGAAAATCATGTTTGTTCCAAATTGACGCAAACGAAGCCGCGGGCAAAAGCTAGTTACATAAATATAATGAAAAACAAATGGCAATATCACAGTTGCTGATAATAAAACATCGCTTATATGTAGTTCAATTTTTACAAGCTTTTTTTTTTAAATCAGCTTTCATTTAGTTTCACCTTTCCCAATGTAAATCAAATCTTGCAAATTAAATTTATAATATTAAGCCCCTAAGATTTTTTTTGTAATTAATAATTTGAGCTTTTTTTTAATTTCACCATTCCTACAGAAATAAAATTATACGCTAACACTACGTCTACAGTTATCTTTCCCTTCAAAAAAAAAAGAAGATATATGCGAACAAAGCAAATATACTTACCATCCATCGACCAACCCTTGGTCCACGAACCAAGTGAGCTTCCTCTTCGACAGCACAGTGTTGGTCATGCTCAGCCGGCTGTACTCCCAGATGTAGGGCTTCCTCAGACGCAGGGCGTCGATGAACCAGTAGAACTGCGGGTCTCGGTCGTGGTACTCCATAGTGCGGAGGACGTGGGTGACGCCTTCAATTGAGTCCACTATTGGACACGCGAAGTCGTATGTTGGGTATACTCTGGAAGTGACAAATTGTTTTCTTTTTATTTACTCACTAGCGGCCCGCCCCAGCTTCGCTCGGGTAAAACCATAATAAAATACTAGCCTATATCACTACGGAAAGTTTCATCTACCTCTGTAAAATTATAATTAATAAATTTCACCAAAAATAGCCTAGTTGTTTTTAAGTTTATTCATTACAGGTCTATGCCTCGCAGTGGGTCACAGAGGGCTGCAGATGATGATGATGATGACGTGCGTAGTACGAAACAGCAGCCAGCGTTAACAATGCAGTCAGGGTTGTCACAAAAAATTAAAGACGTTATACTGTATCTGTGTTAATTTTAAGTCAAGTTTTAGCCCTTGATTTAGGTCCAACACGTCATATCTCGTTGGTAGCAGCCCCTCCCCCACCACTCAACCCCTCCCGTTTTCCTGTGTGGAGGCATTTGAAATTCGAATTCGAGAAACCAAGTAGTCAGCTGTGACATTAGCATGGATTTCTCAAAACTACAAACTACTAGGATTTCGTAAGTCACGAAAATAAGAATAAATACGTATAAGTTACGAATCGTAACTCATACGTTTTAATTTACGGGTACTGACTTGTACTGTGTCCCAGTCCTGGGATGCGGCTCCGGTTTGCAGCGGTAGATGGTGGGGTCCCGCAGGCAGCCGTTGGTCGACTGCATGTCGATGATTGCGCGTACGCAGTTCTGGACGCCGATCGCAGAACCCTTCTTCATTTCCTCCCAGAGTTGCAGGTTATTTTGGACCGCTGTCAAAATTAGATATTTAACGCCTGGTTTCACCACCGCATTAAAGTATCTGATCGAACAGACATCGTTAAATTGTGTTTCACATGTATATGGGATAGAGATAACTGGCAAATAACTACAGGCCGATTTATCTAGCAGATAGTTTATCTGTTGGTTTATTGGGCATCTACTATTGCATTGCGAAACTTACAGTTCTTTTTGTTTCTACTGTCAATCTTCTGTTCTCTCTCCTGCTTCATCTGCTCCGCTGGAGTATCGTCCACGAACGCCTTGCCTTCCTTGATGAGTTGCTCACACATCTGCAGCATCAGGTCGAAGTACTGGGATGTGTGTGTGAACAGGTCCGGCTTGATCTCCAACATCTCCACGTCTTCCAGGATAACCTAATAAATAACACAAATTTAAGGCCATATCCACACTGGAAATTAGGGTCAACTTCTTTTCTTTCTTAGCGAAAAAGAAAGAAAAACCGCAAAGTACCAGTTCGACTCGAATATACATACAAAACATAAAAATAAGACAATAAGACTAAATAAATAGAATATAATTAACTAATATTATGACATTGTTCCTGTTGCTGTCACGGTGAGCAACGGTCACAGAGAGCAAAACAATCTCGTTGTATGGGATCCCCTCAAATATTTGTTGTAACACAAGACCGGTTCTAAAAAAAATTAAGTTTATATTTTACGCTGTTACCAGGCTTCACGGCGTCTCAGCCCTGATTTATTTTTCACATACGATAATAAATATATGTATTGTTTTTTACAACTCTACAGGACAAATTGTAAGAAACAATAATGGTAAGCCCTTCTGTCATGATAGTGACCAACACTGTTCAAATGAGTTTCTTTCGGCATTTCCTCTCAGCAGTGGTCGTTCCGAAATGCCAGTAGTTTGTAGCTTATGAGAAATAACTATTTAATATAAAAATTTACGTGAAAAAGTGTCTGTGAAGGGCTGATTCCTGAATAAATTATTTGAATTTGGACATCATCCAACCGAGACAATTAGTTGTTGCCATCAAATATAAAAAAGTTAGGAAAACATACCTTCTCAAAGTCTACATTCTCTTTAGCAGGGTTGGTGTCATCAAACCTCATGATGAGCTTCCCTTGGAACGCCTGCTGGTAGTACTGGTTCAGCAGCGCAGCTTTCGCGTGGCCGATGTGTAGATATCTACACACACAATATCAAATTCAATCCGTACTAATATTGCAAAGAGAAATAAAAAAAAACTAAAATAACATCAAGTACTTTGTAGCTTTTGACAAATTACAATTTAATATCAAAATTGACGTGAAAAAGTGCTTGTGAAAGTCTAATTTCTGAATAAATTATTTGAATTTGAATATTCAAATAATTATAAAGGTGTATATTTTTTAGCAATGTTTGTTACTCCTTCACGCTCCAATGCAATGCAATCCTTCACTGGCCATTTTGTATGACATTTGGTATTGAGGTAGTTGATACCTTGGGTTAAGGCATAGGGTACTTTTTATACTGAAAGTACACGTTTCTCGCAGGTGTTAACTGAATTTGTGTGATTTGTCCAGTGTATATTTACTTAATATATATTTTTAGAAAAATTAAAAAAAGGAAATAATACAAACCCAGAGGCTTCCGGTGGGAATCTTACAATAACTTTGCCCATCTCAGCATGGGGCAGTTCAACAAACTTTCCTTCTTGCTGCCGGCCACTGGACTCGGTGTTGGCAGCCGGAGATCTCCTGTGAAAGCAGAACAAAAACATTATGCAAATAAGAAGCTATCAAATCAGGCTGGATAGAGGTCAAAAGCACTCAAAACTTTGATTAAAAAACACATAACCATCGTCCCTTATGCCATTTCACTCCTAGAGGTCTCCTCATACACTTGCACCAGAGAAATCTAGATTGTCATCACCTTTATATTGCCTATGGATCTCCTTTTAAATATTGGCCCACCAGGTGGAAGGTGGTCTTTGACACTAAATAGAATAAAATTAAGTGGTACTGGTGTAGAGTTTTTGAAAATCAGGTCAGGTTTTATCTATTTGGTAAAAAGTGATTTTTTTTTTAATATGTGACTATTAATTTCGGCTGGTATTTTTAATGATTTATTTGTTTAAATTATCTAGTGGTTCATGTAAGCATCCAAGCATACAGATTTACTTATATACAAACCTTGAACTGGCTTTTGTCAAGTTGTCCATGACTTCAGAGGGAATATCTTTCAGAGCTTTGGTCACTGGAGGCTGAGCTTGAATGAGTTTCATCCACCTGATAATATTGTTTGGAGGATTCTTCTTTGCTGCCTCCTTGAACTTTGTAGATACTGAAGTGTATTTAATAGAATGAACAAAAATGAGATAAATGAAAATTTTACTTGCTTGTTTTAAATTTTGTTGTTGTAAATAAAATTGATGATCCCTCTACCACATCTCTCTAATTATTGTTTAGGACAATAATGCAAATGATCTGAGTTCTATTATCACTGAATTTTAATTACTGGGTATATAAATGAATTTTATGTTTAACTGCTCAAAGTGACACTGGAGTGTTATCATTTCTGATATGTAATAAAGATTAATTTTAATGTAGATAATAAAAAAAATGCGCTCTTACCATGGAGCACACTGAATACTGCCAAATCTGACACAGACAATGACTCTCCCACTAAATAAGTCAAAACACCAAGTATCTTGTCCAAATACTCAATGGATTTGGGGATTTCGTCATCCAGGACAAGGCTGAATGACAGCCAGTGATTCATAGTCACCTTCTGTAGAGGCTCCACTGATTTATTGAAGACATTCTCCACTATTCTTATCAAATCATTACTACTTCCATATGGCACTGATTTTGACGATTTTGGCAGTGTAACTGAATTCTCATTACTCCAAGTTACGTCTATCGTATTCCCGAGAAAACGATATAGCTCCACAGCTAGCAAACCACCTGAAATGTGGAAGTAATAAGGCTATTTTAAGCATTCTATGAAATCTGATGCAATGTGAAATAACCTGACCACAGGAATAAATAAATACCTAGAGGCGGGTTGGACTTATTGCATAGGACTTTAATAGCCATGCTGTTAAATAAACCGGCTTATAATAATTTTATTTTTACGAATATACGGCTAAAGATCCGTAATATTCCAGCGAGCTTACACGCGAAAGATCGTGTTTCGTTTTTAAAATAATTATAACTTTTGTGATATTATTGACGTTTTGTAAAGGTATTGTACGACTTAAGGGAAATACAAAACTGCATTTTTGGCAAATTACTAGTCAGTATAAAATAATGGAACAAAGAGTACAAAACATACGATCTTACAGTAGTGACGTTGACAATTCTCAACTGTCAAAATTTTTGTGCTGTATGACACGTTTCTTTTTACTATTTTCATGAACTGTTATTATTTCGTTTTATGGGTTTTTGATTAATAATAATAGTAGGTACTATGATCAGTTTTGTTTGTCGTGAACTTAATTTTATGTATATTAATAAAATATTTATTGAAATATTTGTTTTTATCAACGACCAAGAAGGTGTTTATTGTCCACAGAAGATGATAGAAAAATATTATATTATACACTACAAAATAATGAAATGGAACGTATACTATTTATTGACAAAAAAGAAAATGAAAAATGAATCTCGCTGAAAATGTGAAAAGTCGTGGGAAATCCCTAAAGTTCTGTGTCTGTTGAGATTAAACATGTAATTAAACAAATTGTGTGCTTTACATTTTTTTAAATAACTTCTACAGTTCATATTTTTACAGTTTATGATGTTTTATTCTGAATTTTTGCCGTATAAATAAATTCTAATGTAATTATTGGTGAGAAAGGTAAAAAATATATAATATGATTCACATTTATATATAGATTATGATATAAGTTATAGCTATAACTGTCTCAAAAACTTGTGAATTTTTCTGTAATACATAATTATATTACAATGACATACTCATATTTTTTTTATTGCCCACAGGCTCTATTTGATGGTCATCATGAAGCGACAAAACGTACGAACTTTATCTTTAGTGGTGTGCACCTTCACATACCTTCTGATTGGGGCGGCTGTGTTTGATGCACTCGAGTCTGATACAGAGAGCAAAAGATGGGAAGTACTGACTGGTACGTAAAAAAATCATACACACTGAACGATGTTATTACTTTTTTTTTTTGTAAGTAAACCAAGATCTCAAAATATATCTTTTCAGCTGTTGTATAGCTTGAATAATTTTTCATCAACTGCAAAAGATTCACATAGGTAACTGGAAGGTCATGTTTAGCTAGATAGATGAAAGAAAGAAAGAAAGAAATCATTTATTCGGCAAACACATCAAATCCAAACATACAAAAGAGTAACAAATATAGATCGAATAAAATATGTAAGCCGAAATGGCGACCAGCTTAGCATGGTGCCAAGGTATCAAGCCAAGGTGCTGATTTTCAGCTGGAACCAAGTTCAAAAGTAGGTATGGTGGCAAAATAAACAAGTTAATATGTACGGAAACAGAAACAAACAACAGCAAACAATAGGATTAAACATATGACTTAGGAAAAAATGTAAAAAAAGGAATAAAGATAAATTACAAGGAAGCTATGGAAAAAATATATATAAAGTATAAATATGAACCTAAAAATAATTCAATGTATTGCCCTCAATTTGCCGCAATAAAGTAAACTCTTTGATGTGTTTACGTTTTAGATGGCTTATCTGTGGCATAAAAAATATGAAAAATCTTTATTTCATTTTAAGATGATATACATCACTATATTGACATCAAGAACTACTGACAACTACTGACTTGCAATGCACAGGTGAAGAAGACGAGAAATTAAGATCTTATTTACATTACAGATATGAAAAATGGTCTAGTCCGCAAGTACAACATAACTCCCGAAGACTATCACATGATAGAGATAGTGATAATAGAGAATAAACCGCACAAAGCAGGCCCTCAGTGGAAGTTTGCCGGTGCATTCTATTTCGCAACTGTTGTTCTGGCCATGATCGGGTATGGGCATTCTACACCAGTCACCGTTGGAGGGAAGGCTTTCTGTATGGCGTATGCTGTGGTAATTTATTTTCTATTACCAATAAAATATATATATAGCTCCCGCCTAATTATTAAAATTTACTTTGTTACGAACAATAGCGTATCTACTTCATAATTCACTCTTCATTGACTTTTTTACTAAATCCTACAGGATTCGGGTATTTTCAGGATAAAATTACTATGTGTCAATCCAAAATATAAGGTATATCAAATTTCTTATAAACTGGCCCAACCTTTTGATCATGAAGAAGTAACATACTCCTAAATTTTCACCTTTATAATTGTGGAAGTGGAGTGGAATATATATATTTTTTTAATTTAATTCCAGGTGGGTATTCCGCTAGGCCTAGTTATGTTCCAGAGCATCGGCGAGCGACTGAACAAGTTCGCGTCCGTGGTGATCCGGCGCGCGAAGTGCTACCTCCGCTGTAACACCACCGAGGCAACGGAGATGAACCTCATGTTTGCTACCGGCATGCTGTCCTCTATTATTATTACCACTGGTTAGTAAGAAATTCGATGTTTCACCCTTGAGAATTTCAAATTTTCAAGAGCCTTCAGAATTCTCATTGGAAATTTCAAGCGAAATATTTAAAGAAATTCTCGGGAATTTCTCAAAATATTTCCGTACCGTTTCCATTAATTCTCGAAAATTTAGATAACGGTCCATCACTAATTCGAAGGCCTCCATATGGGACTCTATTTAATACTCCGCTATCGTGATCTTTTATATCTAAACGATCTTTAATTTCGATGAAGAAATGCTTTGAAGTAAAATTTAAAATATAGAACTCACGATAATATAGAACAATGACACAGACCCACTTGTTATTTTTAAATTGGACACTGGATGTTTATATTACAACAGTACAGGTATTACATTTTTTACTGCTATATTTCTCAATGACAAATTGCGGTCTAAACCGGTTTAGTTTTAAAATTGCATTCCCGTCCAAAAGGAAGCAGTAAATATGAGTTTCCGACCGATGGTGGGATTTCGCTTCTCCCACTCGCTTTTCTGAACAAACTACTTTCAGAGTACGAGAAATAAAAAATATTATTTTTCTTCCTTGTTGGTTTCAGGTGCTGCCGTGTTCTCTCGCTACGAAGGTTGGAGTTACTTCGACAGCTTCTACTACTGCTTCGTCACGCTCACCACTATTGGCTTTGGAGACTATGTTGCATTGCAGGTATCAAATTTTCATAAAATCTTTCCTTAGGTTGCTAGATGGCACCATAATGATTATAACGCGTTTTTATATTATTTTCTATCATGATTCTAGGATCATGATTTCTTATGAAATCGTAAAAAATCATTGACACAAATATTGATATAACACAAGTCTCGAACTTACTTTGCGGCTAACTCATTGTGTAATTTGTCCATTCATATATATATATTTATAATAAATGTTTGTTTCAGAACGACCAAGCGCTGACCAGCAAACCGGGGTACGTGGCTCTGAGCCTGGTGTTCATTCTGTTCGGGCTGGCCGTGGTGGCCGCCAGCATCAACCTGCTGGTGCTCAGATTCATGACCATGTGAGTAGCTTGTTCTATAGCATCTTATATCAATCACGAGACATGAATTGATGTTGGCTGTTGGCTCGTCTATTTCTGCCGCCACACTGCAGCGCTTGCATTGTTGCGTGTCGCACCTTTGGTGTTGCCGGCGTCCATAGGCTAGGGCTGGGGTATTATTTAATTTGTGGCTAGGGTAACACCTTCAGGTTGGCCGCATGCCTGTTTGTCTGAATAATACACAAAGTCAATGCCACAATTGATTTATATGTTCCAAAAGGTCTTTTTGAAAATAATACAATTATTGGCGAAAGACTAGCATATGACGACGTCAGACTAAAAAAAAGTACATTTGTTCCCTGTTGAAGTAACTTTATTACATATTAAATTAAATTAATCAATAGGCAAGCTGAGGAGAACGCTCGAGACGAAGACAAAGATGGATCCCGTACTCTCCTCCCCATCGACGCTCATGTGGTGGGCCGTCTGCGGGCGCACGATGATCAAGCGTCTGTAAGTACCACTTTTTTATTATTCCAAAATAAAAATATTAATAAAAAAACATATCCTTTTACAGCGAATAACAGCATATTATCAAATAACTGAATCACTCGCCATGCTGGACATAACTTGCGACTCCATCACTAGATGGCGCTGCATGTAAACAAACGATTGTTAAAACGCGCTATAGAGATTTTTTCGCCGAGAATGACCCTCTTTGCACGACCCAGTCGTGTTATCGCTTCTCGGCCTTTTGGCTAAGATCAAAGTGTAGTATCTGTTCTTTTCAGCTTAATATCTGAAAGTTCCCCCACCGGGGGACCAGTATATTAAACTGATTTTTGTGATCCGCCGGGATGTTCGGGGCTCGCTCCACTCCCGGCACGGGTCGGCCCGGCATTGCAGTGCCGCCGGGGTCGGCCCACAGATAACATTGACACAACTCCTGGTTCCTAGCGTATACCATTGCCCAGGGCTTGAGGTATTCGAACGAAAGTTAGTTACCTTTCTGACCCATCGCGTGGACGGACGACGTTGGAATGTACGCTTATTTATATTATTGTTTTAATTACCTACCTTTATTGTATGAGAGCGCTAATAGGGCTCATGTGCAAAACGTCTCTTCCGCAGATTGTCTCTTTCGCAAATAGTCGCGCCAGGGACTTGAATAAAACTTGACGTTTCAAAGCAAAATCATTTATTTAAAAATACAGAGTATGAAGTCATAATTTGTATGAATTCCAAATAAAAACTCAAGTTTAATGATATTTTTCCTGTCTTGTCTAATGTTAGTGAGGCATTACAGTTTCGCCTATTTATGCACCGCCAGAATGTACTTCCACTTGAAGTCCGCCTTTTACATGTTTTTGTAATAAAGTTAAATAAATAAAATAAATGCTAAACTTCAGGTGTGCTCATGCAACTGTCTCGGCAACAAGCAGTGCGAGGGCGCTTTGCTGGCGCCCCGACAGCGTTCCGACCTCACGCCCGATCTCATCGAGAGAGCCTCCGTGTAAAGTTCCCATTATTATTTTTTTCGCAACATATTGATTATCAAATGTTATATTGGGAGGTGGACTGAAAATTATAAGATCTCGGTGCTCGTGTGGAGATCCAGAGCAGACAATGTCTCACCTTCTCCCTAGTCCAATACGAAAACAATGACATGTAAAGTAGTATTATGTATCGTCCCATACGCTGTTTTTTTCCAATAAAACGAAACACTTTCCGCGCGGATGATCAGCAGTTCCAAAAATGCAACTTTTGCCCCATGCTTTTGCTTGCCATTTTCACTGTTAGTGCTTTTTATTTGTGCCAAAGAGAGATTTACTTTTAAATCGATAAAAATACGTATCTTCAAATGTAGTACATCAATTTTAATTATAATTATTAGCTGCTGCCATATGCATGCACTGCACATTAGTTATGATCACGCGTAGCATCAACTATCCTATCATAAATGCAACATAGCAGTGTTATCTTTGAGATTGTTTCAAAAATATTTCTACTTATACAAAAAATATTTAGAATAATGCCTAGGTTGTCATTGTAAGTCCATATGTCGAATTAATTAATTATATAGACGTAAAAAGAGGAAAAGATCAAGTAGTAAGTACCTATGTAATATATACTAAGTGTGGGATACCTACCCTAGTCTTAAGAGTATTCCAATTCCGCGTTAGCTGATAATGTAAAATGGTGATGTTTATTTGTTGGTTACTCTGTGAATTGTGTTGTATATGTGTTGTTACTCAAGTCTGTATTTCTGTAATAAGTGTATATTTAATTTTAAAAGAGAGAATTTAGAATTTGAATTTTGCATTTGAATTACTTTTTTCGGCAGGCGAGTAGATAGATAAAATATAGTGTATTTGTGCAGCCGAAAGTAATTAATCAAAAAAAATATATTGTGGATATCATCAGAATTATAATAAGGTCACCTAAAAATATATATTATTGTAATATATTTCAGAATACTCATAGTAGTTAAGAGAAGTCATAGTGCCAAATTTTATACGATCATTTTATTTCTTTTTACACAGAACTTATTTTTATAACACGTCACTACGCAACGCTTAGGAGCCCTTCGATTTCGCTGTGGCTGCCCTCTACGTACATATGAAACTACACAGTTTGTAAAAAATAGTACTAAATCCAGTGAGTGCTTTATAGTTCTGAATTTTTCCGATATGTGACTCTTCTTTGTCCTATTTAGGGGGTAGGTCCAAAAATATTTGTGGCCTTTTACATTTTTTACTAATAAGGGGACAGATAAAGTTATTTCCTCATCTGAAAAGTTTTTTCTCATAAATTTTTTTCCTCATTTGTCTTTCCAAACAGATGAGGAAAAAGCTTTATCTGTCCCCTGCAGGACGAAACATGGTGACGGATTAATTCGATCGAAATTATCGTTTAATTTTTCAAAAACGACTTTATGCACGTGTGCACAATCAATATCTGTGATATGATTTGATCTCATTGTTTCATATTATTTTAATCTATCATGTAAATAAATATGTATTACGTATAATGTATTGTGTTATTTGTAATTTAATAAATTTTTAATGTGGTAACGTGCCTATTTATTGACGTATTAACAAGAAAATACATGTTGTACAAAATATATTGTTTTATTTAACAAATAATGACTAATCTTGAGGAATTTGAGTTAGAACTACTTATCCATATCTCAAAACGATTTACTTTCCAAGGATTTTTTAATGTTTCAATTATGTTATCGACAGTAACTGACCTACGCATTACTTAAAATAGTTTTCCCTTTTGTCACACCTATATAATAACCAGAGTCTCAATTGAAAAGGTCATTTTCAAGATGTATCTGAGTAGGGTTTGTGTGGGGATACTTGTGATTGCCAGTGCCAAAGGGTTGTTTCTGCACCCTTCGTCGGAAACTGGAGGGAATGCTGTACGGAAGGCGTCTCGTTGTAAGTACTTACTTGGATGTTTTTTATTATAAATACAAAAAGAATAAGTATACAGATCCTTACGATAAAAAATATTACTAATATTATAAATGTGAAAGTGTGTTTGATTGTCCGTGTGGAGAATAGTTCGAGAGCTGGAAACTTTTTAAAACTTAAAATCTAGGTTACCATCATTGGATAATACACGTGCGTTGATATGTACCTACACAAAAATATTCAATTTTCGACTTTGTTACATTTTAATTATAACCGACGTGTATACATAATAATGCACGAGACTGTACGTGGTGTGTGACAAGACAACTAAAGGTTTCGAAGACCTTGCGGTGTGGAGAAGAAAAA
Source organism: Plodia interpunctella (assembly GCF_027563975.2). NCBI lineage: Eukaryota > Metazoa > Arthropoda > Insecta > Lepidoptera > Pyralidae > Plodia > Plodia interpunctella. The sequence goes on from NC_071310.1 coordinate 2,639,720, forward strand.
GTAGAAAAGCTGACCCTGGACTCAGACATTCTATGTACAAAAACATGCAGATGAGAGAGAGTCAATTTCGTTCCTTTGTAAGGAATGTTTTTGTCAGGGAACTTACCATGGATGGGCATTGGCATGTGGTGTAACGGGTGTCCGGCCACCGGCTGCGAAGACGACGAGGCAATCATACACGGCTACTGCTGCGGCTGCGCTTATTCTTTAGGTAAGTGCCAGTTCTCCTTTAAATCGTTTCTTTGCTACCACTACTGCATGTAGCCTGTTTGGGGCCAACTGTTTTAAGAAAATGTGTGGATTAATATATAAATTTATTAATTCCGTATGAAAGAAGAAAGGGAGAATTTCTATGGCTCTTAATAAGTTTTTCAAACACATAACTGCCTCTTTGGTTTAATATAGATTGGCCTACTAACCTGTTGTTATTTCCTGTATCCTTTTATGGATGTGTGTAAAGCGTATGAGATGGAATACCTGCAGGCTTGCAGTTATGACAAAAAATCTGTCGTTTACAAAATCTGTCATCTGTAACAACTTTCTGATGGAATTATCTCGCCGTAGTAAGTACACGAGCTAAAAATATATTTCAGATCGTCTGCCCGTACTATGTCCTCAGTTCCTGCAGTGTCCCCTGAACCTCCACGGCCTTTGTCACGACTACGAGTATATGATGAGGTGTTGTTGTTGAGACTTATCAGTGGATGAGTGAAAAAAATGGCTACATATCGGAATATGGTACCGTAGCATTTTATGTGCAATAATACATGATAAGAATTTAGAAAAATGAACTTTGTAGTTAGGGACCATTACATTTTTATAAATTTATTTTATGTCATTGCGAAAAATAAATATCTTGACAAATTATGCGACCCCGATAAAGCATTTTATCAGAAAGTATTTTATGTATGTACCTATGTTTTCCATTACGCAATGTAATAACAGTTAATTATACAGATTTCAGTGTACAGTTTCTTGTTTAGGATATTGTGACTACATTGTACAAAAGACTGTGTAATATATACTGTATATTTTACTGTCTGTTGACAACTATCACCATACCTATGGTAATAGTTGACAGCATGCAAGATCATTAATTATGATAGGTGAACTACGGTTATTGAAATGAAACATCCTTTATAGCATACTGTTTTAATTTCTAAGAAACCCTCAATACAGAATTATAGTGGGTTAGCGGATTGATTTAAGTAAACTTAACTCTGACGTAATAGTACAAAAATAACGACATAAGTTATAATAGTGACAGATTATAAATAAATTCTTTGTCCAATATTCCAAAGGGCATATTTAACATCATAATATAAACTACCTCATTCCTAATACTCGAACTTACTGAGATAACAAATTACCGTTTGAAATATCGGACAATTGTTTAAAATTTAAAATTATCACAATATTGCTGTGATATTGATATATGAATATGTCTTTTAATTAATACTATGATCCCGCTTTACATTTATCGATGGCTATATAAGTTTACTATATTGTATCTGTCTAATTAACTAAGGCTGATTTGCTATATCTACGATTTTGTGTAGTGCTTCGTTCACATACGCTTAGGAGCTGACAGCTCAGCTCCAAGGCATTTACTTAATCATAACTGCTAGTGGACATAATTACGAGTAGTTTAAGTCAATTTTAAAAGACTTTGAATGACATGCACACTTCTGGGAAAAGGCAGTGAGAGTTTGAGGCGCCGCTTCTCCATTTGTGCTTTGGAAGCGATGAATGAGGCATTACAACGAGCGATAGCTTAACCTACATCGCAAACTAATTGCAATTGACAAGACTTAAACTTACTAAGCGTATGTAAACAGAGTTTGGACACAAAATGTTGAACATAGCACAACCCATGTACGCTTCCACTATAGTTATATATAACACCCAGTGCATATTAGTACCTGTGACGGAATAAACAGAAGCTGGAATATCGCCTACAAGAATGGACATCTTTCTGTAACTTTAGATTGTAATAACTTATACAAAGGGGCACACTACACCGTGTCTTCGGAATTTCATAATATTAAAATTTAATACATTATTTGTAATTGTTTTGCATTGCCACACTCCATACCGACTTAGCATAGTGCGCCTATCTTATTTAAAGTTATCTAAACGAAATCTTTTTTTGGACACAGCGGTTACATAGGCGCGAAATTTCCTACTATTTGATATTCAACGAAATTATTTCTTAAATTTACATATACGGACATGTACGTTGCGCTCACACTTCAAGATTCGATTCCCGAGTGGAACTTCAGTAAGTGAACAGTAAACTTTTCACAAGATCTTCGTCATGGTAAAAATAAGGCGTCAAAGTTTTAGTTACGCCATTTACGCCCGTGTAACCACTGTGTCCTTAACCTTACCGAGTGTGATACAAGGCTCGCCCTATTTATGCTATACCATATAAAACACGTGAATTTCTTCCATTACCTATGCCGCAAAATTCACATTATGGAAACAGCACAATTAACCTACGATATTCATTATATATAAACATGTATAAACATACACCAACCATGTCTCAATCCTCAAGCAAATTAACAAAAAGTGAGCCCCTATCTTACGACTCGACCAAGTAGCTATCGACTCGTACGTCACCCACAGTATTAAATCAAAACAAGCATATTCTGTTAAAAACTTATAATGTTACACAAAATAAATACACTTTGTCAAACATTTCAAGTCGAATTTGATCAGGAAACTATGGGAAGTTGGAAAGTTAAGAATATTAATTAAAATTAAAATGTTTGAGCGTTAGCATTCTAAATCTTAGTACTTAATGCATTGTCATTTTCGGGGAAAATACTATGACTGACCGAATTTTACTTCAACTTTCTACCTTCTTTAGATCTTAAATCGATCATGAAAGTCAATCGATACGAAAACCAGAACCAACCTACATCTTTTCACGTTCCTAATGTATATGAAGCAGGGTACGTATGTTACTATGTATGTATGTATACTAGATGCTATTTGAATCGTTCTTACATTTGTTTTTTATTTGGAACAAATTCTTACTATATATAGCCATGTACATATGTCACATCATACACATCAAACCAACGAAAGCCAACAAATGGTATCTATCTCTTTTAAACATACTGCGATCCGCCGATAGAAAGAGACAAGTATAACCGCTGAATATTCGTAGTTGGCGTTCGTTGGCGTTCGAATTAGCGAAATTGAACTTTGCGTTCAGACGTATAAATCTCGAAACTGTTTAGCAATTTTTTTCCGGTATAATTCAAACGTTCAACAATTTTGAGTTTTATAAGTATGATCATAAGGCTGAAATTCCCCAAGGCAAAATTCAAACTCGACGTAAATTAGGTCAAGTGCGACGAACTAATAACAATCTGGTATGTAGGTCTCATGTATGTGGTAATTATGTAGCAGTTTGCGGGCGACGTATCAAGTAGAGTGTTGGGGGTCGGAGTGTGGCGGTCATGAAACGTTTGTGGTGGTTGTGGAGCTCGCGGGCGCACAACGACTGCGCGGTGTGCCGCCCGCCTGGATACAAAAACAATTAGTTTAAATAATGTTAAAGATTCCCTTGTAGCAAATAAATAAATAGTTTCATTCCCAAATTCAAAATCTTTTATCCAACTTATGATGATATAGGTACATTACTTATTGACGTCAAAATTTACTTAAAACTAAGTCTACTGGCGAGTTCCAGAGCGTGGGTGACGAAGAAGAGGAAAGATGGTTGCCGTCAGGCAGGCAGCTGTAAAATCACAACCGAATCTTCAAAAAGGTTATTCTGTAGGTATCTAACTCCCATCGTGGCGTCAAATCCCCGTGAAGCCATAGTTAAAAAAAATTGTGGGACATATAAAACAGGCCACTAAAACCGCTGAATTTATCAAATCAATATAAATAAATATATTAGGACAAATCACACAGATTGAGCTAGCCCTAAAGTAAGTTCGAGACTTGTGTTATGGGATACTAACTCAACGATACTATATATTCTTTAACATATACTATATATAAACATCCAAGATAGGGGCCAATCAGAAAAAGATTATATTCCATCATGACCCGACCGGCGATCGAACTCGGGACCTCACGGTTCAGAGGCACCACTGCGCCACCGAAGTCGTCAAAATGAAAAAAATAATAGTAGGATACATAAAACAGGCAATAAAATACGCTGAGACGAGAGAGAGAGAGAGAGAGAGCGAGGTCGCGACTCACCGCAGCCCCGCGCTCAGCAGCAGCTGGACTTGTTGGTGTCGATGGGGCGGCCGGGGTCGATGCGCACGGCGGCGCCGGCCGGAGCCGCGCCCGCGCTGGGCGGGCCCACGCGCGCCTTGATCTCCGCCGCCATCGTCATGAACGCCTGCTCCACGTTCGTCGAGTTCTTGGCCGACGTCTCCAGGAACGGTATGCCAAGTTGTTCCGCGTATTGCTGGAGGGAAGTGTTTGTAGACTTACATTTCTATTAACTTACATAACTGGCTGGGAGTATTTTTGGAGAACGTTAAAAAGCTATCGATGTTATTGATAAAATGTTAACTTTCAAGCCAAGTTATGTTTTGTCACTATTGCACTTTACAGTGTTTGGCATTGACAGAACGAGACAAAACATACATTAGCTCGAAACTTCAAATGTTAACAATGAAACAACACCTTATGACATTCTCTGCCGGTCAAACTATAGGATTTTTTAGTTAAAAATACAAAACTATTACAGCCCCTGCTCCCCAATTTGCTGAAGACAGATTTAATTAAAAGACATTATAAATATCTAACAGAAAAATCAATCATACTAACAAACAATAATAACAATAGTAGATACACAAGTTTTAAAAACACATAAATCGAATTTCACGATCGACATTCGCTATTTCTATGCCCAACAAAATCCTCTGTCCGAGATGATAAATTATGAATAAATCATACAAATATAAATGTACACTAAGATGAATACAAAACTTAGTCCAACGACCTGCTTTAGATAAGATACCCTTATCTCGGATCCACATTCGAGGTGATGGCATGACAATTAACGATCGTTATCTGTATCATCAAAGACGCGTAATCTAAAATTATTTTACGGAATTACGATAATGAAATATACAGAAATCCTTATTGGAGTGTTTTACTTGTTCATGGAAATTCAGTTCAGACAGGTAAAATTTGGAATGAGCGGGAATTGAACCCTACAACCTGTCCACGTTCCAATCCTGAATTTAAACATCACTTTATCATTATTTTTCGATATTAGTAAAAAAAAACTAATTTTAAATATAAGGTATATAATAATTTTGAAAAAACTAAGTGTGATATGTAAAACAGAACCATTACCAAAAAGGTAAAATATTATTTTTAAGGCCGAAACCCGAAAAAGCCTACATATGAATGTGTAATTTTTTGGGCCAATTGTTTTTGGACAAATTCCCAGAATATAATAAGACTGTTTTATTATGTATTAGACATTATTTTCGATGTAATGTAGTATGCAAACAATAAAGCGGACCATATACTACGACGGTTAACGGCTGAGGAAGGAACCAGGAATATGCTCTAATAAGACAAAGAATATTTACTAACATAAAACTTCTAAATAAATAAATAAAAAAAACTTCTGAACAATATTTTTGTTGTTTCGAAGATCTGTCTGGATGCAAGCATAGACAAAATATACCATGCCGTTCCCATATAACTAAGGACGAAGTGAATTTCACCTCTCATTATCGAATCAATTCGAAGTGAGACGCAGCGAACCAATGGCGTAGCTGTGTCTCACTGCGAGTCGACTCGATGGTGACATGTAAATAGTAAACGCACATTAATAAATGAAATACTCACATTGGCCGTAGCGTAGTCGACCACCTTCTTGGTGGTAAGGTCGCACTTGTTGCCGACCAGCAGCTTGTTGACGTTGTCGCACGCGTAGCGGTCGATCTCCTCCAGCCATTGCTTCACATTGCTGAACGAGTCCTGCAAATGTTACATCAATAATCAGTTCTATTATCCGCTGTATTTTGTGGCCTTCGAATTTTATGAGTCTTTACCCTGGCACTTTGTGGGACGAAGACTAGATATCGTGTCTGTATATTTCGCAACGTATTGACACTGTAATAATACCTATACGAGTACACATTCCTATACATATAACACTAGATTAGGGAGGTCAATTATCAAATAATAAATTAGATGTATATTCTTCCAAAGCCAATAAATAAAATCCCAAACACCTACACCAAAGGCTTTGTTACCGAGCATTGTGTGAAAATATATAATTCATACCGCATCTCCTGGAGAAAATCACGAGAATTAGTACCAATTTCAAGGTTAAAGCTTTTGTTATCATTTATTTTCGACCTTACTCCACTCTTTCACTTATAACGTTCTATCTTCGATTTATTTTTAGATGTCAAACAAAATGGACGGATCATGTCAAAGTAAAGTCATGTTATGATAAGACAAATATGGAAATAAATAAAGTAATTAAAAAAATCTAATTGAGCCCACTTTTGCGACGTTAGTCACGTAATGATATCAAGTTTACGTCAAAAAACAACATCAAGGGTGATGTTCGATCGAATAGGTTCCCTATAGGGACTGACTATCGACTATTACCCCCGGACTATGAACAAAGGCGGCTGCTACGTAACATTTATATCTGTTAAAAAATACTATGATATTTTGTTTGATCAATATCCTGGATGATTATTATAAAACCCACTGTTTAATTTAACTACTTGTCTAAATCGCATGACTCATTCTAATGGTTGTACGATGTACGATGTATAGCAAATCGACCTTCAATTCCTATCTGTAATAATGTAAATGATTCCTCTCACTTTACTTCACTTTTTATCGATACGAATATTAGTCATATACTTTTCACTCCTATGTTTAAATCCGTTATGAGTAAAATTTTCACGTAGATCCTTGAAATCTAATTTCTAACTAATGTAAAGCAATGCAACAAGGATATGAAATAAATGAAAATTGATCGTACTTAGCAGGAAACCTAAGTGCATACATCTCACGCAAGGTAAGTGGTTACCGCAGCGAGTACTTTAGCTTTAGTTTGTTTGAGATTTCTTTACTTTCAATATTATAAGACGATTCTATAGACTTTTATTTATACAAACTAGTGCATTACAAATACAAGATCTTATGAACATTTGTTATTGTTTTACAACGGTCACGCATCTGATAAAACCATAATTCGCGAAGTCTAAAAATAATTTTTTTCGTTTCTATCTTAAGATCACTAAAGATATTTTTAGTTTGTACATTCTTAACCACAAGAGGTGAAATAAAATAGTTTTATATGCATATGGATAGACACATATTTTTGTAGTGTTCCCCTATCGCCTCTCGTGCTAAAATAATGCTAAGTATTTCCTAATCAGTTAAATTAGGTGACGTCATGCAATCAATTTTATTGACTACTTAAAATATGCAGGAAAATTGGGTTACTGGGTTGTGACTATCACTTCTGTTTACATTCGGCAGCCATTTTTGTATTGGCACTTCGCCAAAATTCCCACTTTGAATGCCTTATCCAGCTCCAGGAAATAAATGCACTGCACTTGTCCTGTTTGTTTGTAAACTAATGAATTAAGTACTGTGGTGTTGATAACTGCTTAATTTTAATCGAGAATTGCGGTTATGATAACAAACAGACACCATAAAATAATTTAATAAAAAAAAATAATCCTTTTTTTGCTGCATAAACACACATCTACACTTCATTGCAGATGCATCTAGGAAACATTCACCCAGGTAATTTTTTTTTGTTGTGATTACATCAACAATGGAATACACGTGCAGCTGCTGTCAAGCAGAGCAGCTGCAGTTAAAGGCTAGCTAGTAAATCAAATTAAAAAAAACTTTCAAGAGTAAAGTAAACATATGTTTATTACACTCCTAAAGTTTTTATATTGAAGCTATAAAGTCCCTGTAAAATCTTTCATATCACTCATTAGAAATAGAGAACTAACTAATATTACAAATGTGAAAGTAAGTTTGTTTGTTACCTTTTCCCTCTCTATCTACTCAACCAATTTTCTTGAAATTTTGCATACATGTAGTTTGAAGTATGTAGAAGTATATACGGTTATTTTTCATTCCAGAAAAAAAAAAAACGCAAATTGGGCAAAAGCTAGTTAGAAATACATGGGAGTTTTGTCTTTGAAAATAAATTTCACCTGGTCTGTACAATCATAGACAATGATGATGCCGTGTGCCCCTCTGTAGTATGACGATGTGATTGTCCTAAACCGTTCCTGGCCGGCTGTGTCCCATATTTGTAACTTTATTGTCTTGCCGTCTAATTCTACTGTTCTAATTTTGAAGTCCACTCCGATGGTGCTGATGTAGCTCTCTGTGTACGTGTCGTCGGCGAATCTGAGCAGCAGACAGGACTTGCCGACTCCGGAGTCTCCAATCAGGAGCAGCTTGAATAGATAGTCGCTGGAAATTAAGATAACAAATATTTATTTATCGCATAAACAAGCAGCTTTTTTCAACTGATGTCTATATATTATGCAATGTACTTCATAGAGCCACTTCAGATATCGGACATTTTCACCAATATTATTGATAACTTCATTTAAATTCAGTTTTTAAACAACAATGGTCACTTGTCAATGGTGAATTTAAAGTTTGAAGCTCTCATTATACCCTTTATTAACAATTTATTTTTGATTGTGGTGAAGATATTTAAATTTTGTTATATTTACTGCCATGGCAAGTAAATTGGTCTGTTTTGTCAATTTATATTTTTATCTTTATTTGATGTGCTTAAAACAAAATTACGTCAATTGCCTATTTGATCAGGTTTCAGATGTGTATATTTTAAGTTTAAGTTCAATATCTCATTCTAAATTTCTCAAACTAGTGATAACTGACATTTGAAATTATTTAGAAATTAAGTCACTGGGACACTTTATTTACATTGACAGTCAGTTGGTAGATTCACAATTGAATACAATGCACTTATTCAGAATCATCTTCAAAGAGCAAAGCAGATAAAGGCATGTCTGAGTGTAAACAAAGAGATGAATATTGCATTATCTACAAAACTGATTTGCCATGTAATCTATATGAGAATAGTAACAATTTGTATATAAATATAGATTCATAATTATACCTTATTCTGATAACCAAAAAAATTTAACCTATGCTTAGTGAACTTGAAATTTTAAACATTGATTTTGCCATACAATTATTTACCATACACAATTGTACCTATAAACTTTCCTTTACAATTTAAGAACACATGATCAATGGTGGAATTTTGTAGTGCTAATCTAACATTTTTTGAGGTAACTTTTTAATATTCAACACCATTAACTTCAATTGATTTAGCAAACTATCATGATGCTATTGTTCAAACTGACACTGAAGTCATTATATTTTATCCAATAAGTTAGACTTTAAATGCTATCAGCATATATTCAATAATGACTTTGTTGTGCCTAACTAACACAAATTTAGTTTATTTATCTCATATTTGTGCAAATACCCATACATTACATTACCCATTATTAAAAGAAGCTTCTCTGTTGGGTTGTCAGTTTGTATGAATAAACTCAAACACAACCAAACAGATTTATGCATGGTTTTCACCAATAATTGTGTGATGTCTATGGAGTTCAGATTTATGGTTTTACCTGAGCAGAGACAGGACGGCCGCAGTTGATAATAATGCATAATAAATAATAGACTAAAGTTGTACATTCTGAAATATTGTGCCCTATAGTCTATTTATTTACTTATTTGGGGGCAGTACACTGAGATAATAGAACATAAGATATGATTCATCAACTTTATCAATCTATTTGTTTTAATCACCACCTTAATTTACTTATGGGGCTGACTTTGCTTCAATTCAAAACATCGTAAATAGATGTACCACCCATAAACATATCGTGTAATGAAACATCATGTGAATTACAATACAATCGACGATTTAAAGACTAAATCCTACAATCGACGATATCAGCTTTCAAGCAAATTCTAGGCCAAATAAATCTAAATCTCAGATACAATAGAGCTACGTTCGTGCGCCATTCAGTCCATACGATTACGTTTCCACAACTGCACCTCAGTGGTAGGTACCACGCAAACACAATGACTCACGGGACTCGTATTCCATGAATCTCAGGTAAAACATTAATTAATGAGACATACACGGTATTACGAATTTCCAGCTGATGGTTAAATTACGAAGACAATGAATGTGCAAAAAAAAAGAATGGATTTTTGTTCCTGCTTGCTGAAAATCACCACGATAAAAATAAAAGATAGGTACTCACTATTCTGGATTCATTTTGTACTATAAAATAATCTTTTCCAAAACTATAAATTTGCAGAATATATTGAAAATAACAAAGTTCTTTGTTTCTTTGCAATAAAAAGCGAAAATTATTAATTCTACGTAGAATAATGGCCGCCGACCGAAACACCCACACTGACGTAAGCGACGTCAGAATTTACGACAGGAGTGCCACTTGGCAAAAATTAGATGCGTTCACAAAACTGACTTATTTTAATCGATTATTGTGATATCGATGTCAAAATTAGTATTCAAAAATCATATTGTCATGTGATCGCATCCGACGGAGTACAGCTACTAATCCCATTCATTGCTCGCAGATTATATTTCTTAGTTTGAATCATAGCTTTAGAATAGGTATATAAAAAACTACGTCCATGTAAAACAGACAGATACGTAGTTAGTAGTTACTACCACAGAGTACATTTTTATAAAGGTAGTATGGATTCATCTCATAAAATAGTAAATCATCACTTCATTCACACGTAGTATAGAACACAAGTCGGCTTCCGCGTATGTCTGTATGTAACCTTTATTCTTTTAAAACACGCAACGGAGCTTGATGCAGTTCTTACTAATATTTTTCATCGGCACTAATTTGCTTCCGGTGTAAGAAAACATCGTGAGGAAGTTTGTACTATAGATGATAGGAATAAAGTAAAACCATGGAATAAGTAGGTTGTACGGAGGTATAACGAAGTACTTACTAAATCTATAAGTAAAACACACCCAACGACTTGGCATTACATAAGATAATAAATTAGTTCCTGTCAGCATAAAGTATTTTTTTTTTCTTTTTGTTTCGTTGATCATCGATAATCTATAAGCCAAACAATTTTTTCCCGTTTGATCGTCTAAACTAGTCTAAACCCACGGATTTAATAAGTACTCAGTACCTACTAATTCCATGTCTAAACCATAGAAGGGTCCCGCGCGCTTACCTCTGGTCTAAACCCTCATGTATACTAAAATTGCCCTATATGTTTGTATTCAGCAAGTTTCTCAAACATTCATTTTATAAATAAAATGGCAAATGGGATGTCACCAGGAAAAAAGGAAAAAAATAGATGCAACTAGGTAAACTCTTTTATTATATACAATGTATATACTAAAAAAAATTAGTGTTCTTTAATTTAATGTTTTAAACAGTAGGTGAGATTAAATCTAACCCAAGGTATTTACAAAATCATCTCTTGCAGTATGCCCAGTGGTATCTTCCATATGTGCAGCCCTCTGTCTTTGTAGCCAGCTATGATCTGCAACAAAAAAGTTCTTTGTTAAAAATGTTTTATTTTACAGAACTGATAGGGAACAATAGCATTCTCAAAGAGGGTTAACGTAAGGCGGGCGGCCGGTTGTACAATCATAGCCAAATCTTCAAAATTTTAAGGTTTATTTTTACGCTGACCCTGGGCTTCATGGCGTCATAGCCGCTAATGTATCCGGGAACACGTGAAGTGAATAAGTGAGTGCGGTTATAAATGCTGAAGTTTGTTTATTATCTTCACGATTCATCTACTTTTTTTTAATCTGTTCTGTCCCACTACTGTTTCATCTACTTAATTTTTTTTTACGTTTCGTTGTCTTGGTAAATGTACCAAAAGGGGTTCTAAGTTACGATATTAAAAACAGAGCACCGACTTTTCTGCCAAGGATATCAAGGGATAGCAACATAACATCGGAGCCTCGTAGCTACGTCAGCGGGCTGGGCAGGCGGTTCACTCTCTCTATACGCAGACACGTAAGACTGTCGTAGCACGCGTGTTTACAAGCTACGACGTTAGAATTGGAGCAACCACCCGCTGCTAACTGATAGCAACATAACACAAGAGCGTCATAGCTGCACCAGCGGGCGCAGATCGCTCTCTACCCGTAGCCCAGTCGTAGCACATAGCCTACAAGCTACGACGTTAGAAAGGGAGCACCGACCTTGCTGCCAACGATGGCGAGGGACAGCAACATGACGCCGGGGCCTCGTAGCTGCGCCAGCGGACGAGGCTCGCCTTCCCTGTAGACGTAGACGCAGCCGTCGTAGCAGCCAGCAAACAATAGGCCGCCGCTCGCGCGCAGACAGACTACCCCCTTACCGCCCGAGTGAGTCGCCACGTGGCTGCTGCTCTGTTAATCAAATGTATACAAGAATTTATAGATTATGATAACTATAAATATACTAATAAATATTAAATAGGATAAAACTAAACAAACTTAAGTTATGATTCTAACAAATCCTATATAAAAAGGAAATATTAGAACCGGGTAAACAGCTTTGGATGCGTTTTTTTTTATTTGATAAGTAGCTAAATTTATGCAGTGGTTCTCAGATATGTTTTAGCTAAAATCAGTTCAGGCGTTCAAATATAATAATATAATTATAGATATTTTAATTTTGTCTAACAAATATCTATTATTCACGCATTATTTTACTGTATCAACATTTTGACAAAGTAATAAGTGGCATGTGGTTGCACTAGAGTGCAACCACATGCCACTTATTACTTTGATGACACCAACCATGCCATCGCGTAAACGTAAGGTGTGAATATAACCGCGAATACATTAATACAAGATATTGCAAAATAAATCCAAATTCAAATAATTTATGCAGAAATTAGACATTCACAGTTTTTCACATCAGTTTTTTATATTAAATAGTAATTTCTCACAAGCTTCAATCTACTGCTTAAATAACTAACAACACACTTACAGCATAATCAAAGACATGTATCTGATGGCTGCTGGTCCCGCAATACACCTTCCCGTCCTCATACAGCAAGCTGTAGACGGTCATCTTGGGCCCGCTGAGAGTCCGCAGCAGAAGGCCAGTCTGGGCGTCCCGGACTGTGACATCCTCCGCGCGCGCTGCCACCAGCAGCACCTTGCGAGGGCCCTCCTTCATCGCTCTCAGAGCTAGGATCGACTGCTCTGAGAATTTCACAGTGCTCACTGGTATTAGCATATTATTCTGAAATGGGCAAATGTGAAAAATTACTATCCCACTGATATTATAAATGAGAAAGTTTGTGAGGATGTGTGTATGTTGTTCGTTACTCTTTCACGCAAAATCTACTGTACATCCCATCTCAACTAATATTATAAACGCGAAAGTAAGCTTGTTTGTTTGTTACCTCTTCTTCATCTACTGGACGGAGTGTTATGAAATTTGGCACACGGGTAGAATATAACCTGTAATAGCACATAGGGTACCTTTTATCCCGGAATTCCCCAGGGAAGTTAGTATTATATATATATATATATATATATATATATATATATATATATATATATATATATATATATATATATATATATATATTAAAACTAGCTGCGCCCCGGGGTTTCGCTTCCGTGAGAATTTTGGGATAAAAATAAGGTAATTTTCAAGCCGTGTACCAAATTTCATGACAATCGGTAATGCGTGAAGAGGTAACAAACAAACTTACTTTCACATTTATAACATTGTTTGGGATGAGATGTACCTACTACCTATATAACAAAAAAGTGGTACCTAAACACTTGGATTCTTTTGGGAAAGAAAGTAAACTATTGTATTTGAGTGCAAGGTCTGTCATTATATGCTAGTAATATAATAACAGACCTTGCACTCAAATTGCAGCACGAAGCCAGTCCTGGTGCCGACGAACACGGTGTCCCAGGCGCGGTCCATGGACTGTATGGGGCTCAGCACGTTGCACTCCGGGCCCTTCTCCATGCCTGACTGCAAACAATGTGACACATTCACCATAATATAACCACAGGGCCTGATTAACCCTTGGGCTAATGAGGCTGCAGGCTAGGAACAGGGGGCGCTGAAATCGTACATTCGCATGCATTATTGATAAGACTAGAATCATTGGAATTATGTACCTAAATATTTCAAATAGACAGACAAAACGCTAAAACAAAATGCAAGTAAACAAATAAATGAGCTGCGAAATGTTTACGCCTACGCCGGTCAGAATTCTTGATCAATCGCATCAATTAATATACATTAATATGCCCGATTTATACCTAAGGCAAAGACAAATTATTTATTTGCATAAAAGTGAGTTTACATTATTTACATTGTGGCTTTCAACTTTCTTAAGTTACGGCTCTGTCTACCGCGTAAGGGGTATGGTGCACTAAACATAGGTAAGGTAATGATGTACCTTATGGGGTATTGTATCTTTTGGGGTAGGTTAACACACATTTAGTATTGGCATAAGTATTGTCAAAAAAAATAATTAGAAAAATTACTAAAATGTGATTGTGTAAATAGCTTGTGAGAATGTGATAAATAGCTCATACGACACAAGACGTGATACTTATGTATGCAAAAATTACTAACCTCCAAATCATAGTATCGTATCCTCGAGTCCAGCGAGCCGGTATACACAGTTGTCCCGTACTTGTCCCTTACGATGTTGAGGCATGTGACCGGCTGGTTGTACCCGCGCAGCGTGGTGATCAGCTGCCCATCGCTGCTATAGTGGTATACATTGCCGTCCAGACACGCAGCCAGGAAATTGTTGTTTTCCACACACTGGAACAGGATGTGTATAGATATCGTGAATAGATAGATGAACTCTTTATTACAATATTTATTGAAGAATCATAAGTAATAACTAGGTAACCATTAGATATGAGCGCTGCCGTCGTGAATAACACGAAGCCGAACCGCATTTATTCATCTATACTAATTATTATAAAGAGGTAAGTGTTTGTGAGTTTGTATGTTTGAGGCGGGTAATCTCCGAAACTATCGAACCGATTTAAAAAATTCTTTCAGCATTGTCAAGGTACATTGTCCAAGATAGCTATAAGCTATATTTAATCTCAAAATTCCCACAGGGGCGAAGCCCCGGGCAATATCTAGTCTCTTTATAAATATGATTTAATTTATTTATCTTTAAAAATTGGTTACAATTGTCTAATCGACTGGGTACAAAATATAATCCATAACTAAATACAATAATTGTATATTCTCTCACCTCCAAAGCGAGGACAGCATCAGGATTCGAAGTTACCATGTGAGCGTCTCGACGAAGGTTTTCATCAGTTGAGAAATCATACATTTTGCATTGACTGTCCGGCTGTGCTGCCTCCGCTTGCGCTACATCCTCGGACGACTGACTATTGTCCAATATTATCTCCTCACTAACAGACATATCCATCCTCCCTCCTACATCTTTGTCATTAGATTTCACATCATAAACATCTCCAATGACAATATCCTCAGACACATCTAACATATCAAAATGAATGTCATTCACATTAACAGAATCGTCATTGACAATGGTCTCCTGAATAGTTTCTTCCCTTTCTGGCACAGAATACATGGATTCTATTTCTGTATCGGCGAATACTGGAATCGTCTCCACAATAACTGCTGGTTCATCCGGCAGCTTTGTGAAAACTAAGTCTGATTGCTCTCTTTTATTTTGATAATAATTTTCAATATCATCTCTGTGTAAGATCACACAACATTCCTTCAAATTGTATCCATGTTTGATTGTATTGTACATTGCTTTTGTTTGCTTACTCCTCTTTTTATTAGAAGTCTTCTTCTTAGGTTTTGTCTGTTTCGACAATTTCCTTTTAGATTTAACAGGAGAACATTCCAAATCATCGAGAGATATTATATCTTCTAGAGGTCTATCATCAGTGATTATTTGCTCTATTAGTGATATATTAGGACCTTTTCCTTTCTTGCTGCTTTTTGATGGACTCCTTGACGTCGTCCTCTCTCGCTCCAATACTTTTTGGCGTTGACTCTTTTTACTCTTACGAGTTTCAAATGCATCATCATCATCTACAGTTTCAAGTGCAATTTGTTCAAGTTCTTCCACAGGTATACTGGTGAAGTCTGCAACAATTGCATCTTCAGATTCAGTTAGGCTGCCTTGTTCTTTATCTTCTTCAAATGGTACCACATTCAAAACTGTCATACCTAAGGTCTGGTTTGGATCTTTAGTTTCCAATGAACTGTACAGTTTAAACTTCTCCTGCAGCAATACTTGTATTTCTAGATCAATCTCTTTCATTCTCTCAAAGGTATCAGTGGACTTGGACCCTGATTTCTCAAATGTTACAGGATCTGTTTGTATTGCTTTGACTGATAACTTCTTCCTTTCGGTTTGGATAAAACGAGAAATACATTTCTTGCTTTCAAATGTCTGTGTTTCTTTTGATATTAACTTTGTTGATGGAAAGACTGTTTTCTTAACTTTGATTGTGGGTATATTGGCTTTATTCTCCTCAATAACTTTCTCTGGTGTCATAGGTGGTAAAGCTGTATTCCTGTTCGACTGATGTAAACTTACTTTACGTGTTTGCTCTGTAAACATGTCTATGTGCTTTAATTTGTTTTTATTCGAATCTGATTTAATCTGGGGCAAGTTACTACTACTATTGCTGCTTGTACTATTACCTTTAGGACTTACATTGGAATGACTGGATGAAACAGAACGATGTCTTTTCTTGGCCTCACCTTGCTTAACATCTTTTGAAACAATACTCTGCTCTTTTCTTTTCACATATTTATCTGAGTAACTTTTGTCTGCAGATTCTGTTTTATTTGTATCTTTTGCTGGCTCTTTACTGTGCTCTCCTTTTGAGAAAAATAAGTTAAAAATAGATTTTGCAGCAGCCTCTGAACATTTTTCATTTTTCTTAGAAGCACAATCATTTACATTTATTATTATATTTTTGTTTAATATCTGTTTGCTAGGCTCAGATTGACTTGATTCACTTTTTTTACGTTTTTCTTTTCGATGAGACGGTCGCTGGTCTAGTGATCTTTTGCGTGAACTGCCTGATGATGACCTTTTCATCAGGTTGCTATTATTTTCAGAGTTCCCAACTCTGTGATCTAATTTCTTTTCTTGTGAACTTTTCGCTTGTTTGATATGGCTATCCAAAATCGTATCCTCATTATGATTTTTAACTGGCGTAATGAATTCCTTTTTTATTGGAGTGTCATTGTCAGTTTTTTTCACAGGTGTAATATTGCATTCATGTTTCATTTGAATGTCCTTTTTAGGTGTGCCTTTGTAGATTTCATTGACACTTGGTATTATTTCTAGTGGAGATTTGGCAATATTAAACAATTGAGCATCAATTTCAGTTTTGATATCCATTGAAGTTTTGACAGGAGTTTCTATTTCATTCTTTGGAGGTGACTTTGACCTATTGCTAGTAATTGATTGTTGGGGGCTGACATTATAATCTTGTATGAAATTATGGTCAACAGCCACATGATATTGTTTATCCAAATCAGCAAATGGATCTTCTTCTTCAGAAAAATGCTCAGCATTACTGTCAAAAATAGGCAATGGCTCACATAAAACAGGTTCGTCATGGGATTTTCTATCAACACTTCTCCGATGTTTGTCTCTGTCAGATATATCAGAAGCAGAATACATATTTTCAGTTGATCTTTGTTCTGCACTTAATCTGGATAAACGACGCTGTTCCATACTAAATCTCCTTTCCTGGCTTTTACTTCTCTGGCCACGATCTCCTGTCGGCCTCCTCTCAAAAAGAGGTTCGGGATAATCTTTTTCAGGGCTTATTTCAGGATTTTGAAGCTCATAATTTTGTGGGTGATGTTCTTCATAAGGATATTCATCATAAATGTCAAAATTATCTGCATGATCATACATCATATCATCTGTAGCAAGGTAAGCGTTTTGATCCTCAGTGTTTTCCTGTTGTGGTTCATAATTGTCTAATTGAAGCACCTTCCTCAGCTCCTGCATCACCAAGGGCTTAATATCTTCAAGGAACACTGAGTCCTGTGGGTCCAAAATACACTGCATTTGTTTCATAAATGTGTCTTCGTAAATAGTGTTGTTATCATTATTTATGAAGTCACTAGAGGTGGTAAGTGACTTCTCAGCTACAGACCTAAGGTGTCTGTTTAAACTGTTTTGAGACTCAGTAATTAAGCTGCTTATGGCATATTCAAACTTTGTAGACGAACTGGGGTTGTCCATCAGTTTGTGAATTTTGTCTTTATCCATTTTAAATAATTGATGTACAATTTTGTTTTTAATTTTGTAACAATTATTTTTCACATTTTGTTTTTGCCTTTGCACCCTTTTCTTGGTGGGTGCCTCTCGAGTGTTTTGATAGCTGCTGTCATGATCCCCGATCTCATGATGTTCTTGATTTTGGTCAATTGGTTCGTTTCCTGAATGATGTTGAGGTTCATTTCTATTCAGCAAGCGTTTCCTAACAAGATCAACAGTGTCATCAACTGAACGGCTGAAACTATTGGAATTATCAATAGCTGAACCAGGGTTTCCACCATAATGATCAGAGGAGGGTGGTCTATGTCCTATATAGTCTGATGTGGGCAATTTACCACTTTCGGCTAGGTCAGGTCTGTTGTTATATTTGTTTTGTTTTTCCTCATCATAATAGCTTCGTTTGTTTTCATTGTACCAATCTGGCACTCTATGATGTCTGAATGGCTCCCGTGGTTTGGGAGTAGTCATCAGTTGTCTATGGTCAACATCTCCCATACTATTTACAAGATAAGGTTCCAATTGAACATCTTCATGAAAACTTCTTGTTTCTTGATATTGAGAGTAGTTAGTTCTGTCACCATGTCGTCTTGGAATATGGGGGTAGTTTCCTCTATGACCATGATGGTCCCGTTCAAGTCTTTGGTGATTTGGTAGGTTCTTTATCCTGAATTTATTTCTGTCATGGTGTTCAGAAGTGTGATAGTTTGTCTCGGGCCGAGTATTGAATGGCGGTATTTCTTTAAATCGCGAACCAGGTGGCGCGAATCTGGAAATTACGTTTGTTATGTTAAAATTTTAAATTGAATCAGTGCAATTGGAAAGTATAGCATGCTTTTGCATAAAATATGATTGTTTAGCACAAGTCAAAGATACTTCACATATCAAATTACAGTTTACAATGCTATAGCACGATTTGTTTGTAAGTAGGTAAGTACCTAGTAATATCAATATTCGGCGCGTAATTATGTTGAAGACACTGATGTCAAGTTTTTTAAGTAACAAAAACGTGTACCTTGGTGTGTCGAGCAAACCGAAAGTTCGTGGAGGTCTATAATGCATCTGCCCGCCACTTCTAGGCCTAAAATGTCTAGTATTTTCATTCCGCCACCCACCAATGCCTGAATGACCTCGCCTCATGATGTCACGGCTATTTCATAATACATGCGAAACACTACGAGTACAATGTTTATTTCGATTACAGATCACAATTTACACTGATTCTCAATCCAAAATAGAGATCGAATAAAAACAAAGCTTGACCGATGTCGCGCGGAACAAAAATATAGCGGCCATTTGTTTGGCATTTGTCATGTTTGACATTATATTAGCTGAATATTGCCATACTAATTTTATTTTGCACAAGCATATGAAGTAAATACAACCATTCTGTCGTCGGTCAATCATCGTGTCGAAAATTTGACGACCCACCCTATTGTAAGGAACTCCTCAACCTATTATTCTGTGCCTCAACCAGCTATAGCTAAACATTAGTTCTCTGTTTCTAGATATTGGGGATTGAAACAAGAACGCAAGAAACTACCTACTCCTTTCCGAAGCTTACAATACATAACTTTGCTTTTTCTGTAATAGGTCTTAAATGGCTATAATATTGGAGTTAGTTGATCAGTAGTCATTTTCGCTGATTTGTCAATTTCGTTAATTCATCAGTTTCCTTTCTGACCCGTGTAACACCAAGGCATGGAATCAGTAGATACTTAGTACGGAGTAGGTAGGATACTGAGTACCTACTAATTCCATGTACTAAAGTGGTTCACCTAGGTGTTTCCCTTTTAGTAAATTTACCTGGGGTTAACTACGGTTTATCGTTATAATAGGGCATATTACGCAAAGCTCAGCGTAGATGGCGCTACTGGTACAACTAAGGTATTGCCAATGGAGGATATTGCCAAAAAAGCGCCATATTTCGATATTGTTGCAGGTTTACGACCGAAAATACCTTCTACGCAATCGTAGTGAGAGTTTAAAGGAAAAAGGAAGGATTTAGTGGATTATTCTGAAAATAATAACACTATTATATTTAGAGGTTATGTTCTGCTTTATTTGGTCAACTGTGGTTATAAACTGATATAAACTTGATTTTGATTGAAGATCTTACCTGTATGAAGTCTATATTTTAATAAGTCTTCACGTGTGAAGTGTTCCGAGCTTCCTTTCGACCGTTTACTGGCTCGAAAATTTTACAGCGTGAGGCATATTTCATAGTTTTCGAAGTTTTTTTATCTTATGGAAAACAATTTTTCTCCATATTTTGGCATTATATTATTATTATATTTTGGCGAATATGCTACATTGTTGTATATTTTCACAAACGAATGCTTACATAATGAAAGGATTAATACTCTAAATAAACGTTTTAATCTACATAGCAAAAGGCGGCAAAGCTTTTGTGTACCTAACATACAGTGCTGTACTCTGGCGGGATAAATGTGCAGTAGTACTCCCTATTAAATGATTACTTTCGTTTTTAACTCTATGCACAGTAGCGCCATCTATTCTAGACTATCAGACTTTATAACCAGATTCTACGTATCGTCAGGGCATTTAGGTCTAGCCGGAATGATAAGGGCTAATATCTAGGTGTAGCCTAAGCCAAATAGCAATTTGCGACCGGCACGGCAATACCTAGGTATGTCTAGCCGTACTTCGGGATTTAGTCGTAACGGGCCGGTACAAAGCGGCAAAAAAAAAAAAAACAGAATTTATATAAATATATAATTAATAAACATGTATTTTACACAAATGTACAACAAATACTGCATTAGGGCATGTGATAGGCACTATCAAATGTTAAAGATATGTAAGAATAATTATAATTTGTATTATTTCAGGGATAGGTAGCAATGAGTGCTAATGTTGGTAGTATATTTTTATATTGATCCGGTATCTCCTGTTCCTTACACGAAGTTATGACGTCATTACTTCGTGCCTTCTTTATACAACGACAAAAAAAGTTTAGTTTTTTTATACGGGTTTTAAGTTGCATAAACTTAGAATGAAAAATAAAATTCAAACACTACGCATTACGTTATTATAACATTTCATGTAGGTACATCGATGGGTAGCTTAATATAATTTAGTTCGCGGATATTAAAGTAGGTTCATTTTTAGTTTATAATCAATTAACTAAAAAAGAACTTAGGTAGGTAAGTACTTAAATAGAACATGAAAACCAAAAGTTCGTAAATATAATAAGATGTTTATACATAAATAAAATGCTATTTAACCCACAAAAATTCGGGCAGATTAAATGTGACAGATGAAATTATCTAAAGAACTTAATAAAAACCACTTTGGTACTTATGTAGTTACACTTTCAATTTAGTTTTACGATTTTAAAAATGCAAAATTTTTCTATTTCATTAACAAACATTTTCTTTTTTATGGGAGTTTCATCAGTAGGTACAGTCAACATAGCACATCAACCTACCCAAATTCATTGCAAACGCGCCATGATAGAGGTTCATGTAGGGTAACTTGATGTTCTGTTGACTGTGCTGTTTATATTTCTCTATCTGTTTATATTTTTTTGTAATGGTGCAATCAAGCGGTACAGGTATATTGGTCTGAACGTGCTGGTTGCTGGTCCGCTTTGAAAAATCGTCCGTGATAACAACCTAATAACATTCATGACGAAGTCTCTAGGTTATCCAGCAAATTTGCCACGGTAACAAAGTCGCGTGGCACAGCTATATAATAATATAACTAGACGTTATCCTTGGCTGTAACGTAGCGAGGTTATATCCCCGCTAGGATGGATGTAGGGTCTTCTACTCCTGCTTTCACCTTCCTTAGGAAGAATACTGCTTCGCGGCCATCAATTAGTCTGTGGTCGTATGACAGCGCCAAATACATCATTGGTCTTATTTCAATCTGAAAACAAGATAGGTAATTACACTTAACTAGGTCTATGAAAACAATCTTTTCGCCTCTGGTAAAGATACAAGATCCACCACAATATAGAGAAGTCCGGAACTTAAATTAGACGAAACTATATTATTAAGTATAATCATCATCTTTGCGTGTCGATGGCAAAACCGAAAACGCTACACCATTGGCTACTAAATCCTTTCTAGCCAGAACCGAGCCACTTCAATGGCTTCACCAGATGTTGCCATCATTTGATGGCATATAGATATGTTATTATTCATATACCTTGCCTCCAATGACGACCGGCCGTTGGAATATCGCGTGCATGCCCAAAATGGCGGACTGCGGGAGGTTGATGATGGGCATGGACAGCAGTGAGCCGAACACGCCGCCGTTGCTTATCGTGAATGTCCCGCCTTGCATGTCCGCCGGCGTCAACTTGCCTGACGAAGATAGATTTTGTAACTGTTACACAGCTTGCTGATAAACTTTCTGATGCCTAAATTTAGTATATCGAAGAGATATACGTAAAAAGTTGTGTTTCACAAGTGTTGAACAGGGCTAACTGGCAAATAACTTAGGCAGATTTATCTAGCAGTTAGATTATCTGTCTGATTACAGTATGATATTATATCAGAAAGTGGTAAACAGGCCGTTAAACTACTACTTAAGTAATCTAAAGTAAATTGATTGTTGGACCTGGGAAAACCCATCATGGTCATTATTGCAACTCGTCCGTTTGCCTCTGATGCATCTCAACCTGCATACAGAGACAATACGGCGAGCTGTGCCTATATCTCGGCCTCAGCCAGAAGCTGCCTTAAGTCCGTACACAGTTTTATGCTTACCAGATCTCGCTTTCTCTGCGAGCGCGTTCAGAGCCAGTTCGATTCTCGGGTAGTCCATGGACTCCACGTTCCTAAGGACTGGCACCACCAAACCTCGGGGCGTCGCCACTGCCACCGAAATGTCTACGTAATCTCTGGGAAAACATATTATGCCTAGTTTAGAGAACACATATGCTAATAAACTACCAATCCGAATTCGTACGTACATTGCCGATTTTTCCTTGCATTGATACAAAGATCAGAAGCTAGCAATCTTGTAGGTACAGGAATGCCTCCGAGTTCGTTTCATGTATGGAGCTGGTATACACGAGAAGTGGGGCCTATGCTCAGCAGTGGGCAGAAAAAAGCTGAGATGATGATGAAGATAGACTTACGGAGTATACTCAATATGAATACTTAAGGATTTCATCTAACTATGATGCCCCCTGAACCAAAGAAAATCAAACGACGCAAAGTTAGAATCACTTTAAATTCCTCACTAAATGACACCTACAATATTGTTTGGAATAAGTAGTTAGTCACCTATATACAATATCTTCCCCAATAATGACTCCGTTTATGACTGGTTGATCCATGAGCGCGTTCGCAGATGCTTTTAGGAACGGCGACATGAATGATAACTTCACTCCGTATTTCTTCGTGAAGGCATCCAGATTCGCTTTCCGAAATGACATCAGTTTGCTGAGGAATAGTGATATGATTTGAGAATACTTATTAATCATCTAGGAATAAGTATATAAATTATCCCTACATAATAAGTATAACGAAGCGCATAGCGGATTCATTTCAATCAATATGTACATTTACGAAGCATGTTGCAGATATTTATACGGCCCATCCGTATGAATATTTTGACGAAGCATGCTTCGTGCTACGTGAATAACATTCATTCAATTTAAAATTTATGTCCTGGGTGGACAGGAAGTGTTCCTGAATAAAGAGGTCTTCAGTCTTGATAGATACAACGAAGTGAATCTATAAGGGCTTTTACCTTTAGAAGTACGGAATCCAAAAAACATAATATTTTTTTGGCATTGGATTTTGTGTGTATTAAATATTAATAAGAACCTCATGTCACACTCGTTGAAGGTGGTCAACATTGCAGTGGTATTCTGAGCCTCTTTGAGCCTCTCCGCGATTCGTTTCCTCATCTTGTTCATCGGCACAGGATGCTCAGTGCGTGACCCAGAGATTGTCTTTGTGGGATCACCGATTTTCTGAGCTGCTAACTGGAAAGAGAAACGTCGTAATTAATTCTTCTCCTAGATAACTATATATATAAGTTCCATGTTCGTTACTATCTGTAACACCACCAGTACCATCTTTGCACAACTGGGATCTCACGTGGTACCGCCACGGGAGTGTCCCCTTGGCGTAGTTACTAACTACACTGGCTTCCGATATTAGAATGTTTCTTTGTTTCCTATTCTGCGCCAATTCATGTCAGTCGGCGTGGCGTGGTGTACCTAGTTCTATATAATTTTAAGCGACTAACAGTGGGTCCAGCTGCTTTGGCCGGCCCCTTGGCGATAGCCACAGCAGCGGGCTTGGCTGCGGCGACGACGGGCTTGGCAGCGGCGGGAGCCGGCGCAGCGGCTGGCGCTGCTGCTGCCGGTGCCGCCGCAGGCGCCGGTGCGGCTGCTTTGGCTGGTGCTGCAGGCGCCACGCCAGTCACGTTCACCTGGATATTAAATACAAATAACAGTAATAAAATACAGTGTTCGTTCCAAAATGCTAGTTACTTTTTGAGACACAGGTTACTTATTTAAAATTTGACGTGAAAAAGTGTCTGTGTAGGTCTAAATGCATTGATTTTGACTTCTTATTCAGTGTGTTATTGCTATCAATCAGACTTTATTCAATTATTAGCCTAAATAAATATTAATGACCTTGAACGACTACCTACCGCAGTACTGGGACAAGGACTCGCCATCCCAGTTAAAGTTCCTAAACGCAATTACAATCAGCTGACTATCAGATAAGATATTGAGTCTTCAATTTTTCAGAATAAAAATAAGGAATAAATCTTACCTCGAATAAAGGCTGTTGCGATTTGACGGACTCCCCATTCTTGACCAGGAACTTGGCGACGGTCCCGTGACCCGGGGACATGACCGGCAGCGCTGTTTTGTCAGTCTCGATCTCAAGCACCACTTCATCCATGGCGACCGGGTCACCTTCGGCTTTTATTAATCTGGAAATTAAAATATCTAGAGCATGGTCTTTTATTTTTTTTTTACAACACACAAATTATTAATTAATAAGGCTTATTAATATTTTAAAGATTACACAAAGAACTGATAATGTCTATAAAAAATCATATGTCATTGGTTAATGAAATCAATCATCTTAAATCAAGAATCAGTCAAATCAATAGTGATAAATTTGACGAAGCGTATTGCGGATACACTCTTTTAAAATGACGAAGCTTACAATAGGTTACAGATATTCATGATACAACGAAGCATGTTGCGGATGCTTCATTTATTATTAGTTATTAAAGATATCTTCGCTTATTAAATAAATAATAACGTAATAATAATGGAAGAGTTTCTTAAGAGTACTTGGGATAGGTATCTAAGTTCGCGATTGTATACCTCGTATATTTAACTTCTTGTTGTTTTACCTATGTATTTTTAACACGTGTTCTTTGTATAGTAAAGATATTACAAACAAACAGAGAAACATGTTGATAACTCAATGTGGTTGACAGTTTAGTTCCCCAGTGTCTATGCGACTACCTGCCACTATATGCCTTTAGGCGACTTGAATAAAATCTGACACCAGTGTTAGTAATAACACACTCGATATGATGATGATGACTCTCTCGTAACGGGAACTCTGAAGAAGGACTGCATGACCATTAGAATATCACATGGTGGGCTACCATGAAACATAAAACACGTAGTCACGTCATTGCGTTCACACGTTCTTTTTTTCACACGGTGCGTACTCAATATGTGAAAAAGAGACAACATGTGGATGTTAGTAACGTGGTACCTATGTGTTTGTATGTTTCGTGGTAGGCCTTCTGTTGCAAATTGCATATAGCCATCTAGGTCCTTAAATAGAAAAAGAAATTGGTATCGTACTTGACGTCTCCACTGCTCACAGAGTCGGGAAAGTTAGGAGCCTTAACGACCTCAATGCCATGAAGACGAAGTGTTGTGTGTATGTGTCGGTACACCCATCGCGATGGAACTAACTTGGTGTCGCATCTGTTGAATAAGAAAGAAAGAAAACATGAGTACAAATATACAAATTGATGTCAAAATGAAATAAACCTACATGTTTTACCGAATATAGGTATGCAAATATAAATAAATAAAGAGGAGCATGCTATCCACTACAAATAACAAAAAAAAAGAATTATAATGTATACTAGCACTAAATTCTATCCGAGTCTATCATTAAAGAAATCATTTAAAGTATAATAACATTTATCAGTTAATAAAGACTTGAGTTGCTTTTTAAATAGATTTAAATTTAAGCTATTATATTGATTTGGAATTTTGTTGTAAATTTTCGGTGCCATACATACTATTACCGAGTAAAGCAGTTTTTGATGGGTGCATGCATAATCGATAGATATCTCGATGATTCCTCAATACAACATCAGCTAGACGAGGGAATAAATGAGCATTGGTTTTCACAAATGTTGCTACCTCAAGTATATGTTAATGACGGAAGTATAAGAATTTTGTGTTCTTTAAAAAACACCTGACAACCATCAATGCTTTGATGGTCTGTGTTTGGAGTCTAAACATTGCACGAATACAGCGTTTTTGCATTTCAAAAGCTATATCCTTATCCGTGGAATTGCCCCAAAAAATTATTCTATATCTAAGTATTGATTCCACTAAACCATGCTAAGCTGTAAGAAGCGCTTTTATGTTTAATTAATTTGAGAGTTTAAATAGTACAAACGCCGAACTACTAAGTCTTTTACTAAGACCATCTATATGGGTTTTCCAGTTTAATTTAGAATCTTAAAAAATAGTTAGCCCTAGAAATTTTGTTAAATAATTTTCCGTATCAAGCGGTCTTTGACTAAAATGCATTATATTGGTTTTGTCAAGATTTATCTTTAAGTTATTACTGTCAAGCCATTCAATTATGGATGTTAAAGTTGCATTAATATCTTATTGTTAAAGATTTGCATCATTACATTTTATTGTTACCGTGCTAATAGTAAAATAAATTATAATTTAGCTATCTCGTCTACAATTTTTACCCCGTTCACTTTCCATGTTGTAGAAAAATATCTCAAATTTCCTATTCCCGTCCAGTTCTAAGACTATAATTTATTTGTATACTTACTTTATGTCCAGACAGCATGGTGTCTTCGCAATCCGCTGCACAGTGAATTTGCCAACGCCGCCATATCGCGTGAGTGTTCTGTATGGTATAATCTAAAATGAAATATAAATATATAATAGTTTTTATTGTTCAAATAAGAATAGATTAACCCTAAAAAGATTAAAAACAAATAACACAACATTGCCAGCCGCATCTAAATTGATACCGTGGTTTAGGGTAAACAGTGACAGGACAACAAAAGTACAGAGGCGAAAGAGGGAATACAGTGTAAATTCTCATTTCACACACATTTATTTCTCATTATAGGTTCTGCTGAAGGAAAAGTTAATTAGATTTAAGCTACTTACATTAAAGAACATATGTAAAAAGTACTAACGCCAGCAATACACTATCTAACGGAAAACAGTTGGTCAAACTTTGGTGCTTTCGACGTAGATTGTTGGTTTTTCCTTGCGGTAAATAAAAGCTCTCATACAAAGTACGCAATGTACGCGTTAATTTATGTGATATGATTTATGATCTATCCTAATAACAATCAAAAATATCGGTGAAAATTTTCGCCGTATCGTAAGGACTCTGCATACTTCGCTGGAGTTTCCTTGCGTAATACCAAAGTTCACACTAAAACGACGCAATGTACTGCACACTGATTCGCGTCAGAGTTCGTCAAAGCTAGTTGATAGTAGGTATGTGACAGCCGTAACATTAAATACTTACAATACGTGATATCTTCCTTCTTAACATTTCAAGACAGAATTTATATAAACCGTGATTGTAAACAATAACCTACTAAAAGCATAGCAAAATTATTCATATTTCATGATTGACAGAAGTCAGTTTTCTTCTTCCAAAATTGAGAGATCTATCACGAAGTTTTCATATTGAAAAACTAGTAAGTCTTCAACTAATTTGTTCTTGGAAACGTCTATTTTAAGCTTATGTAATAAAGGTATCGAATATAAATATGAAACTTTGTTAAGATCAAAATAAAAATAATCCAGACATTATTAGGTATATAGCGAAGTTGACAACTTCTACTATTGGATAATAGATGGCGTATTGTATACTGTTGGAACTTGTTCATAGATGGCGCTAAACGAGGCAAAGCGCGTTTAAACCGGACGCGCGCGCGGGGCGTACATTTCAGCTTACCCACTTATATTGCCAAATTTCAGGACAATACTCGTAGATATAATGTACTAAATTTTCTTTTATAGCGTTTACGCATTATCGCCGAATTCAGATACCGATGCGAATGAATATAGGTAAATTGCGTAGTTGGTATGTGAACTTTTTTTACCGCAAGGAAAATTCAACAATGTACCTACATCCTACACTAAATATTTTCGATTGGATGTTAAAATTAATTTCATTGATTTTACTAAAATAGTTCAGTAGTTTAATAGTAGCAAATATTACAACGCTGAACAAGTTGTAGGTTAATTTTTTTTTTCGGTCGAAATAATTTTTATTTTTCCAGCTGTAGACCTAAGGTCGTCTGCATAACCTCACTCTCATCTATTTCAGCCGGCAAACAGCTGTGCTTGCATTGTTGTGTTCCGGTTTAAAGGGTGAGAGAGACAGTGTGATTACAGGGTATTGTGACAAAAGACACTAGGCCACAAAGTCAGCAACGCGCGTGTGGTGCAGTGTCCAAAGGCTGTGGTATTTGTAAGACCCATTAGATGACAAAGAGCGTAATATATCAAACGAACATTGAAAAATAACTTTCTTAGTTACTTCGTTCAAGCAGCGTTTACACCAAAGGAACATGTCCGTGCTGTAAACCGTTGAGGAGTTCCCACGTTTGAAGCCGTTCCTGTGTGCACCATCAGGTCATGCTTATCATAAGATGACCCCCGTGGCCTTATGGTCACCATGCCGGACTGCTACACTGGTTGTCCCGTGTTCGATCCCCGGTCCGGTCAAAATGGAAAATGATATTTTTCAGATTGACCTGGGTCTTGGATGTTCATCTATATAGTATATGTTATAGAATATAGTATCGTTGAGTTAGTATCCCATAACACAAGTCTCGAACTTACTTTGGGGCTAACCCAATCTGTGTGATTTGTCCTTATACCTATATTTATATGCATAGCCATCCAAACTAAACGGGTGTATACAAAATTTCAGCTGAAGCGGTTGATGATATCTGCATCAAAATGAGTTGCATAAGATTCCACCCGAGACAAAGCCATATAGCGACATACGTAGGTACATCGCAAGTTAAATAAAAGCTTGTAATAAATAATTTTGAATTTGAACGACTCGTGATAATACAACGAAAGTCATCATCATCATGTAATTTAAGAGCGAGGTTACCATTGTTCTCTCTCCAAAGCAAACTCCTTCACTTCTTGATACGATACCCACTCTTTCTTTAATTTGTTTGGTTTAGCCTTCCTGGGCCCGTTCTTCCGTCCATTTTTCCTTCTATAATAATTCTGAAGAAGGCGTCGTGTCGTATCAAGTGTCCTAACATTTTTCCTCTTTTATTTTCAATTCAAATTCAAATTCAAATTCAAAATTCTTTATTCAATTTAGGATGATATACATTACTTATTGACGTCAATATGTTTCAAGATGTTTATTTTTTTTCCAATTCGGTTAAGTACAACGAAAGTATGCTAACTATAATTAAGAAAATGGTTTGATGTTAATGCACCTTTAGAACAAGAAAGGGACGATAAATTAATTTGTGGTCCGCAGCGGGTATGACCAGTGCCGATACAGAGATGCTCTTTGAGACGGCCACTCAAGACGACGTGGCCATCTTCATCAGGGTTGTCCAAAATCTATACTATTATTATAAAGAGATAAGCGCATGTGAGTTTGTATGTTTGAGGCGGGTAACCTCCGGAACTACCGAACCGATTTCGAAAATTCTTTCACCAACTTAAACTTATCACCAACTTAACTTTATAACACAGGAATTTACAGGGTACAGCTGATCTGATATTTTATTTATTAAACTTTGTTGTTCAAAATAAAAATGTTAATTAAAAACAAATGGCGAACAGCTTTCTGTCCCAGCTAACCATCCGGAATAACGGAGAAATTACGAAATGCTAGACTTTAATAATTTTTACTTATTTTTATTTTGATATGTACAAAAATTAAAACGTTATTAAAGAAGTCCAATTTGCTTTTTAAATAAGTTTCGGACCTGTCTTAGTTCTACGGTATAAAGTAAGGATAATTAAGACTAGATTTTAATATTTAGGGGAAATCAAATAAAATCGGGTAGGTAAAGATCGTTAGTACTTATCATCTGTCGGGGCAATGACATTCTCTTAGTCACAACCTACGACATCCGCTATAGGATATGGAATGGTCCTTTTCTATCACGGGTATTACAATTATTAGCCTGCTAATAGTTATGTGTATAAACGTGTATTTCTACCGTGTTTTCTGTGTAGATTATAATGATTTTAGTTTCTTATTCTTCATCCCTTCACCTATTTCAATTGGGGTAATGTTATAAATTGTAAAAAATAAATTAAATAAAACTAAGGAAAATTCAATCGATAGTGATAGGTACATTTCTTCATTCTTTACGGGATAGGCAGAGCCACGGGTCGCGAATATCTTAGGGAAATGCTGAAATTCAGAAAACAACAGAAAATTAAACTCCTACCTTCAACAAATCCGAAAGGTTTGTGAAGCTGATCTCAAGACACAAGAAAAAAAAGGGATAATAAAATAACGCCCTCATTTCGACAGCCCTACGCCGCCAGGGCGCTCCCCTACTAATTTGCGAAGATTCGCCCGCATCTTTGATTAGAAATCTATCGTCTGCCCGGCCGCTGACATTTACCAGTTCGGCTATTCAATAACGAATACATTAGGTACCTATTTAATACTGTCTCTAAAGATAACTTTGAAAGGATAAAATTACTTAAACTGTGCGGATCGGAGACTGCAATATAGGCATTCGCTTTAATAATACCCTATATTGTGTTGTCGTGACCACATTGTAAACATGTTTTCTATCACTATAGCTACTTTTAAACTTTCCCGTTGCATAATTATATACGTTATATATACGTCTATAATTATGCAACGGGATGTAATGAAATAGAAAAGGTATGTGCGCGTTTAATACCTGTTGTTTAGTATTTATGTTTTCTATCATTAAATTACATAATATTGACGACCTCGGTGGCGCAGTGGCTTGCCACTCAACCGAGAGGTCCCGGGTTCGATCCCCGGTCGGGTCATGATGGAAAATGATCTTTTTCTGATTGGCCCGGGTCTTGGATGTTTATCTATATATGTATATGTTATAAAAATATAGTATCGTTGAGTTAGTAACCCATAACACAAGTCTCTAACTTACTTTGGGGCTATCTCAATCTGTGTGATTTGTCCTAATATATTTATTTATTATCATTTCATGAAATGATATAGGTAGATTGTCGTGCCCTACTTAATGCTCAGTAACGGATAATGGTGAAAATATCACATGAAAGTTATGTCCAATTAGTATAAGACCCACATTTGTTAATTAACATCTTTGAAAAAAAAAGGCTGCGTAAAATTGTTGAGCCGCTTTCGTAATCGGCTGTAGACTTAGTTTTAAGTATAAGTGATACATGTAAAATTGATGAAGAAATTTGAATTCAAATTTTAAAATTAAAAAAATATACGATAACTTGACCAGAGGGCTGATATATATCCCGCTCACAGGATCAACATGGCCATACAAGGTGGCAATGCTGCCAGCCTTCTTGGCTCTTAACCTCAAGGCACCAAATCGCCGGAACTGGCATTTTTTAAATTTGTCTTTTTTTTATTTTTATAATCATTGATATTTTGTTTGTTACACTGTAGATTATTATTTATATTATTTAAAGAGAAAACTGTACTTTAAAAACAATAAAATTAATAATCTAAATTGCAGTCACAAATGGCATATATGCCAAAAGTTATATACAAAATTAATATTAATATTGGAACATTGTCGAATTCTTGACTATGCGGTTAAGTAATGTGGTATCGGCTGTTGGGCAGTCTTTAAAGTTATTAATACTTGGGTGTTGCGAGTGAGCCCGGCTTACTCACAGAACCGGAGAGGAGAAAGGGGCTACTGAAAATTATGAACTTAGAGGAATTTAATTATCATCTATTATTTATTATCACTGAGCCGACACATTTTTGTAGCATATATTTGATATTTTTACATTGAACATGTTCATGCCTATATGTACTTAAATACCTACCTATATAATCTACTTATGCTACAATATAAATAATTTCTATTTCTAACTTAAAATTATCTGTCATTCTTTAAATCGAATATATTTTAAAATATCTCATAAAATTAATTGACCGAGCGAGCGAAACGAGCGAGGTCTGACATTCTACTTGGAGCAAAAATACATTTTATGTATGTATGTTTGTTTGGAACGCGATAACTTTCAATCCGTTGGTCCGATTTTGATAAAATTTAAAAGGTATGTAGAATCTGTCAATAGAATTTTTAAGTTCGTGGGACATCAAAATCGGTTCAGTCGTTTTTGAAATTTTCATAATTTTGTAAAAGTTTATTGTGTTCGCGAGGTCTACGTTCGCGGCGAACAACTAGTATTTATCAAACAGTTTTATGTATTTTCGATTCTCTTATACATCAATTTTGATCCATCGCCCCAGGAGATATCTAATAAATACAATTGAACAAAGAAAGGATCGCAGTCCGATCGGGCCGTACGTGAACTGAGTAGTTACGAGCTCTTATATTATCTAGTTGCTTGGTGCAAAGTTATTATAATTCATTAGCCCCTTTCTGATCAATGGTACAAGTTGGAGCAAGTTGCGCCATCTCAGGTAATAAGTGAGCTACTGTTTCAGCTTAAACGCTACAGACTTGCCGCAAACAACGCCTTATTGATGTGAGGACTATCGATAAAATATATATCGTTATGATATTATGATACTAACATCAGACAGGGAGAAAAGCTGATCCAAGGCAAGAAAGCTCCCACTCTCAACTGCTTGTGAAGGTACTGGGAAGATGCTCAGTTAAGACAGAGAGACATAGTTTATACCCATCGATACCTACTCGTATCAATACATATAATAAAATCGAAGAAAGGTCAAATTTGTACATTGGCTTTTTTTTCAAATTCTTCATGGAATGTACTTAGTTACTGATAGGCGAAATTCTGAAATATGACGAAAATATAGTTTTGGAAATTTTTGTCTGTCTGTCTGTCTGAACGCGCATCACTCGAAATCTACTGGACCGATTTGCTTGAAATTTGGTATGTAAGTACCTTATATACCGGGCAAACATCTTATAGACATTTCATCCCGGAAAATGAGGAGGGTCCTGTAGGGAAATTAAAATAACAATCCACGCAGACGATTTACTTTAAAATTTTGCAGAAAGAAAAAGGGGTAAAAAACTGTTAATATGAAAGTTCTACACCGTTGAAGTTAGTGACTTGAAAATTTGGATTTTTTGAAAGGTTGTTTACAACAAATTAATGTATACGTGTTTCAGATTTTTCTGATAATTGACCCTCAACCTTCAACAGGGGGGGGGTGAAAGATTGTATGGAACTTAATACAATTTTCAAGATGAAAAGCTGAAAATCCTTACTGACACTTACTTTTTGTAGTAAATAACAACAGTAAGTAAATACAAAAAATGTTTAGTTTACGTTTGTGGTTAATAAAAAACCGGGACGTAAAACGTCATGGAAAATGGGACGGCACGCGTTGCAGAAAGCGGCAGTGGGAGTCGGAGCGGGAAATGGGAAGGAGACACGTAGTGGGAAACGGTACGGGATATTACATAGCAGGAAGCGGGATTGGACAAGTTTGCGGGACGAGACACGAAGCGGGAAACAAGAAATTGAAGTAAAGATGAGAAAAAATGCGAATGTATATCATATATGTTTACCAGTCTTACATAGTACGAGATAAAAAAAAATACTTTTTTTTATGCAATTCGCGCGAAAAATGAGATTTTGTTATGAAATTCATGCGGGCAAAGCCGCGGGCTAAAGCTAGTCGTATCATAAAGTTGTGAGTGACATGCCTATTTAAAATCTAAAGTAAAACGAATAAAGTAAGTAAAACGACAAATTGCGACGCTACCGTAGTTGATATTATAAATCGAAAGAATTTTATCGATAATCTGTCGCCCTTCCCTCACAAACTCTCTGGTCAGTAGAGTTATACTTTCTTGGCCCGTAAGTCCGGTATAGGCAAGTCGCAAAGTTACGATTTATTGATCATAACAACAGTCCGAACAGCTCAGCTGGATTCACAGTTTGTCTTGTCTTTTGTTTCATACTATAAATCGGAACTTGAGATATTTGCCTTCGAAATACTTGCGAATTGTTATCTTGTTGTATCTTGAATCGGCAAATTGTTTTAAGGTTAGCACGTCGACATTATTCTATACTTTGGCAATAACTTATTATGGCATAAATACTATTTATATAGTTTATACTAGTGGCCCGTCCCGGCTTCGCTCGGACAAAAGGAATTCTCAGTAATCACACTATTGGTGCAAACCGCATGAAAATCCGTGCCTATCCGTTTTTGTGTTTATCGCGAACAGACATTTTACGAGACCAAAAAATAGAAAATGTCGTTAAGTATTTAATAAAACTGATCAGTTAAAGTGACAATTAATTGATCAGTTTTATTAAATACAACAATTATATATTAGGTCATTTAAATACACATTATTTTACTAGTCAAGTAGCCGATTAAGTTTAACTAAAAACTTTACTGTTACAGAATTTCGTAGGTATAACACAGGTATTTTACTCCAAAATCATAGTAGCGAGGTTCAGGCAGGACAAATTAAAACTATAAATCTGTAACAAGATTACATACGAGTATTCCCTATTCATTAAGTAAGGAAGTCCTTAATATATTCTCCCAAGCACACACCGGAAACGGATCCGAGGCGGGAAGCAGCGAAGACTTCCGGTTGGTAATAAATTTGCAGATTTGGCAACGCCGGCTGATGAAGAATACGTGGTTTGGTAAGACGATTGCGGTGGATATTTGCAGGCTTTGTTATGTAAGTTGAAGTATGTATAGTTCCTAATATATTTAAAAAAATAATAATGACGACTTCGGTGGCGCAGTGGTAAAGTACTTGCCTCTGAACCCAGAGGTCCTGGGTTCGATCCCCGGTCGGGTCATGATGGAAAATGATCTTTTTCTGATTGGCCCTGGTCTTGGATGTTTATCTATATCTATGTATATGTTATAAAATATAGTATCGTTGAGTTAGTATCCCATAACACAAGTCTCGAACTTACTTTGGGGCTAGCTCAATCTGTGTGATTTGTCCTAATATATATATATATTTATTTATTTTATTTATTTATTTATAAATTAGTTAACATAGATTATAACATAGATTAAATTACTATTAATAACTAGTCGTTCGCCGCGAACTTAGATCTCGCGAACACGAGATTTTTTTTTACAAAATTGTGAATATTTTAAAAACGACTGAGCAGATTTTGATGTCCCACGAGCATAAAAAATTATATTGATAGATTCTACATACTACATACCTTTTACATTTCATGAAAATCAGACCAACAGATAGATACAAAAAATATATTTTTGCTCCAAGTCGATTTGTCCGCAAGACAATGAATGTTCGGTGATTATTAACAAGTTTCTTAATGAGATTGTATGTTAGAATCCTGTTAGAGCCCACATTGAAATGTAAGGTTCAAACCTTGTGATATATAAAGGTTGATCTTATATGCTCACATAATTGATTGTATATTAAGAAACTAGTCTAGCAGTAATAATAAAAGACGAAACAGTAAACTTTACATTATACCTATTTCGTCTTTCATTTCGACTATTAAAATTTACTATTTAATATGAGACAAATTAGAACCAACTTTATTAATGTCATTAGAGATTGTCTGTTCTGTCTGTCAAAACTACAACTATCTTTTAGCATCTGTGAATAATTATTCCAACGGTAATGTGTATTGTTATGCCTTATTGCTACGCAAGAATCCTATACTAAGTACCAATACTACTTGGCTGAATATTGTCGAAACCGTCTTTTAAGTATTCCACCTTCGGATCGGCGCCGCTGTCGTCGGCAAAGTTTGCAAATCAGCCTCATTAAACATACAATATTTCAAGTTATTTACATAAGAAAAAGATAAAGACAAGATGCGCGCGGCCATTTTGAATTTTTCCTTTTCAAATATCGAAGGGGAGCTATTATGGGGTCGCTATTTATAGTCTGCGGATTTGCGAATTTGTATCGCTCGGCTTTCGTCTCATTGCGTAATTTCGACGATGGGGTGTTTTTTTGGACCCCTCTTAGCGAGTTTCGAAGAGCTGCGTACGGTTTTTTTTATTGCCCGTCTCGAATCAGTTTGCGCAGTAAGCGAAATGTAGCTACAGAATAAAAAAATACATTTAAAAGTTATAGATCAGGTGAATGTAATAATACAGTTACCATAACAATCATTCTATTTCTGTACGGAAATTAAAAAAAAAGTAAGCTGATGTTTTTACTTTATGAAATATTACAAATGTATTTTCTCGAAAAGAAATAAATGTACGAAGGAAAAACGTCCTTAATTTCAACATATTAAAGTAATTTTCCCATATGAGAGCAGATCCAAAGAGTGTAACTGGCATGTGACAATAATGATTCTAAATTTAAATCAGCGGGTATAAAAGAGATATCACGAAGTTATTATGTATCGATTACAAATGTCTTCAACATTTGTTTACCTAAGTTGTTGTGGGAATTAGATCTGAAATAGTGGATATATAATATTGTTAGTTGATAAATAAGTTAACACTTCGGTAGTGATTTGCAAAATTCTTGTTATTGGCCGCTAGTTGTGCAAATGGCGAACAGTCAATAATGTTTCCATTCTTTTTTGTTTTTAATTTTGCTAAACAATTTTTTGACATGCTGAGCAAATTATCCTTCCAAGCTGTTCTATACAATGCAAAATCCAACAAAACTTTGCAGACTTTGGAGGGGTCTCCAACGGACATCCTTAAGCACATTAAAAAATATTATTTTTTAATTTATTTTGTTAAATCAAATTATAACAGAGTTGTTCTCACATAAGTACCTACTCATAATAAGAACTGAAACAAGACCCAAGTCAATTTGTATTACAAGAGTCACTTTAACCCCAGTCGTTGTCGCACTCAAGTGGACATCGTCCCGGATAAATCGATGGCCCTTTATTCATCATGTCTTTGCTTAATTAATTTTCTTCATTTAGTAAGTATGTAGACTACACATGAACTTTAACTAATGTGTCTTATATTACTCAGAGATGTAATAAACAAATTTTGAATGTAGACATAGTTCATGACTGAGAATGAGTTTATGACAAATAACAGCAACAGAACATTCCAGTATTTTTTCATCTCATTATTATTTTCAAAATTAATTAAGCATGAACACATGCACAAATACATTTAAATAGATGCTTTAGTATTTTCAAAATACATAATTTCTTACTGGTAACAGTGTGGTATGAGTACCACACTGTTACCAGCAAGAAATTACTACTGCTCTCTAATGAAAATACCGTACGTCGGCGTAAAACGGAACGAGATGATATAATTAAGCCGAACTGACGTGTTCTCGATAGCTCAGTGTTTAAGTGCACTGTCCCTGTATATACAGGGGCGTGGGTTCAATTCCCGCTCTCGATTCTAGAATTTTTTCATCTCATTATAATATTAAATAAAAGCAACAGCTTGTATAAAAACTGAAAGTATTACCAAGGTCAAAAAACTTATAAAAATGAGTAGAACATCGGTGAAAGCCACATGAAATTCCCGTTGCTTAGTTTTCTATTTGATCGAACTTTAATTATAATTTACCAACGGTTCATTTTAAATGGTTTTCTCATTCAAAGACTCGTCTACATTTTAAAGGACTTGTGAAAAAGAGATTGCTCTTTACTAACAACGAGGATTAATGAGACACAGGCCTTATATAATAGAAAGAAATAAAAAGAAAATGTCTATTTAATTAGCTGTTTGGGCGGACGGCGGGCGGGCGCCGCGGCCGGAGGGCGGGCGGGCGGAAACGTCACTTACTTACCTAAATTGCAATCGGCCCTTAATTATATTCCGATATGTCGGGACGGGACGACTAGCAGGAAATTTCCATCGATCTCTAACTGCCGTGGTATTGATGCAGGAAGGTCATTTATGTAAAATTATTTTCAGATTAGATGTTGCCCGGGTCTTCGCTCCCGTGGGAAATTTGAGATTAATATAGCTCATAGTAATCTTGGATAATGTACCTTTCTAATGGTGAAAGAATTTTTCAGTAGTTTAGTTAGAATGTTTCAAATCGGTTCAGTAGTTTCGGAGATTACCCGCCTCGAACATACAAACTTACAAAGTCACAAACTCCCAATTCTTACCTCTTTATAATAATAGTATAGATAATAAAATATAATATATATTAATATGAGCTATAGCTGTGAAATGATTAATGTTGTTCCACGGATAACGGACGATTTATTTTTGTGTTTTATTTGTGATCTGAATAGTATTTAACTAATAATCGACGATAAGGTATCCTATATCCGGTCACATTTCAAATCTTAAGACTAAAATTTGCGTATTATTGTCACTACATTTTTGGTAGAAAATCGTATACTATACTAGTTTAGTCAGATAATTAATTACTCATAAATAATAATGGCCACGCACAGAAACATATAAATCTATGTTGCCCCGGAAGCTGCAGCACGATTCTGCCCCGGAATGGGAGAGACCTGGGATCGATCCTCAATAGATTCCTCAATAGAATTTTTCTATCTAATTAAATTTCCGAACGATATTTTACATGACATGTATAAAATGTATCATATAAAATATCACTTGTTGATCAAGAATATTAATTAGTAAACGATAATCTTTTGGCATTTCTTGTTATGAAAAACTTTTTTAAGAACAAAATAAGTATTTTTATATTAGTATAAATATGGCGTAAAGGCCTAATGTCTGAATATATGTTTTGGCTTTGACAATAAGTGTACTTCCTTAGTCCTTATGTTGAATATATGTTTTCTACGTTCTACTACTACCTATTTAATAAACCGGCGTGTAATAATTTATCTGTGGATAGGAGATAAACAAACAAATCACGTTGCTTGTCCACACAGCTCGCCGCACTGATGCCAAGTAGGTAGCGCGGATACTAATGTAGGGTCCTATTCATAGGAATGCAGCGGGAATTAACTGGTTTTAAACCAGCTGCTCTCTGACCAACATCTACCATGCCATTGTAAGGACAGGCTATGACGGAAAACATGGTAATGACATTTTTGAAATGTTTATTCCATTTCACACATTAGCTAGTAACTAACAAGATGTTTCTAAATTCTTCCGTAAAATAGAGAAACCGACAGATTTAAGTGATTGTAAACTGTCGAGAAATTGTAATCCGTATCACTGCTAATTTTTGAGACATTAAAATTTATTTTATTGTCAACTTCCCTAAGGGTGAGTTGCACCAGTCAGCTTTGACGTTGACTTTAACGTGCGCGCCGCTGTGGTGTAAACAAAATGGCGTACTTTGCGTTTTTCTGCGCATGTCAAAGTGAGGTATCTTGCTCTTGCAGAATGTTTTCAGAGACAGATTAATTTGTAACATTAGCCATTGTGCCTATATAAAATAAAATTTTAAATAGCATGTCAAATCACAAACACTGTTTACAATTTAACGACTAAACTTTTGATAGATTACAATCTATCCAAGTGAAACTGTATATATATAATCTATCGCGTTTTCACATAAACTTCCCTAATAAGGCCATAGTTCTGAGTCCACAGAGATAGCAATTTAAGATTTCCGCTTCTGCTTACACATTAAGGTGTACATCCACTGTCCAAGTAGTGCGTCTCAGCAGGTCGCCTGGACTTCAATAGCAGGCTGCGCTAGATGGACTCATTACACGCGCCGTTAGCTCGAGCGGGGGAGACTTGTAATGTAGACTGTAAATATCGCTAATGCATATTTACGGTGATAGCATGAGATGATAGGTGAACCTCGTGTTCGGGTTGATGTAATGTTGTAAGTATATTTATAGAATAGATTATATTTATATAAAAAATTACCAAAGCAGTGCAGCGCTCATATTGGGTTGCTTCTATAATGATTAAGAAGGTATGATATGTGATCTTTTTTTAAAATTGAAAGATGTTTTTTTATTCATCGACATAGGTACTTAAGTATAAATAAAACAGAAACTATTCTTTTAGAATATGTTTACTTACGAACAATTGGTTAGGAATCAATTCTCTGTCACAAGAGAACTTGTAATCAAATGAATTGGTATTGATATTGGTAAGGATGG
Organism: Plodia interpunctella; assembly: GCF_027563975.2. NCBI lineage: Eukaryota > Metazoa > Arthropoda > Insecta > Lepidoptera > Pyralidae > Plodia > Plodia interpunctella. Next base: position 2,680,482 of record NC_071310.1, read on the forward strand.
TATAAATATTAATTTAATTGGTGTATAACGAGTCCGTCACAGCTTGAAAATTATGCAGAAGGGTTTTTTATACAGCCCAAGTGTGCCCTAAGAAAAATATAGTAACTTTTGAAAACCAAATAGAGGATGAAACGGATGAAAAATTATGTTCACGCGGACGAATCTACTGCTAAAAGCCCACGGACGAATAATATTCCAATAAGTAGATGCACTTGTCTGATTTATGTCTATGTATGAATAATGTTGTGTTGTTTCCTCTCCGAATACCAAGGGGTTGCGGTATTTTACCAAATTCTAATATTGAAATCGATTAGGCACGGGTACACCCTTTATTGAAATGTTATCACAATATATGTGAATATAATTTGTGTATATGACAGATTAATATTTTATGCGAAGAGTGTTTATTATGACTTTAGTTAAGTACTAGCGGCCCGTCCCGGATTCGCTCGGGTAAAATATAATAAATTATACACATAAACCTTCCGAAGGAATCCCACTATCTATTGGTAAAAACCGTACGAAAATTCGTGCAGTAATTTTTGAATTTATCGCGACAGATAGTGAGGCAGAGGATTTTGTTTTATACGTAAGATTTTTATTATATGTATGAAAAAATATAATTAATTGTGTAGGTACCTAAGTCATGTTTCGTCAGGGTTAGACGGATATTTAATGTCGGCTTAACACTATCTTTTGACACTTGGTTTTCACTTTTTTGGCAATAGCTAAAACTGATAATCACATAAAGCAAAAGTCGCCTAAAGATCACTGACATTTTACGATTGCCTACTGTGTCTAGTGGCTAATAATCGCACACACTAATGAACTTATATTGTCAACCAGTGTGCAGGTTTCCTCACGATATTTTCCTTCACCGGACGCAAGTGGTGGTCCATCACCTGGGAATAGAACCACTCAATATCTTATCGGTGGAGTAATGTATTAGTTAATTTTTTATCGGTGGAGTTCTTTCTATTTATTTGTACCATTGCCAATTGTTACAGTACTCGATACGATACGTCGACGTTAACTTTTTCCATAAATTAATAGTTCTTGGTCTCCCTTCTTCTTTTCATCAATTTAATTTAAAATGACGGACATGTTTATAAGCAACTTTGTACTTATCTGTACTTATTCTAGAATATGTATATGGTAATTTGTTACTCACAGGACCCCTTCATACATCTTGTAAGACGTGCGTAGATCAAACGGAACACAGAAGGGGTGGCTTGCCCTTGCAAAAAGGGAAAGAAAAAACCGAAGACGCAATTTGGTTCTACGCAAATATATTCACATTACAAACGCCAAAACTATGTACTTTATCCCTTCGAGCATAGAGCTCAGAATCGTTTATTTCTTTTTATTGTACGCGCAAAAGTTGTAGAGTGCTTGGCTAAAAGCCTGCCAGTATCAAAGAAAAGCTTCTAATGAATCTATTGATAGCTGATGGTATGTGTGTGTGTATTTTTTTAAATACACAAATGGTTGTGTGCGTCAGGAGGGGAGGCCAAGAGATGCTTTCTTCGAACCCTTATTTCTTACAGCGCGGACGATGTGACTTGATACTTTTGGAGCCATGACGATGTAGCATGTTGTAGCTCCGTTGTTTTCTATAGATTTTGACACTGACGTGTGTGACATACAATGTCTGCGTTGTCCGTCGACGGATGTCCATGTGACGGAGGACGACGGAACGCAACTGAGCAATGGCTCTTACTCTCGTGTGAAACTAATTGGTTGCATGGGCTTGCAATTATGCAGTATGCCATTCATATAAAATTGCATTTTGTTTGCTTGTAACAAAAATGTATGACAATTTAGTAACGCAACTAAACTTATTAAAACTACAAGTCTTGTGAACATTTGGCTTGTGCTTGAGCCTCTTCAATAAAAAAATTAACATTTCAGGCACACAGGCGAGGGAACTGATGTGAAACCATTCCACTTTGAGCTAAGAGTTTTTAACACGGCTCGATGGAGAAGACTTCGTAGGAAAATCAATGTAAGTTCGTTTTTGTAGTGTTGAGTTTACGTAAAAATTATATTCAGTTGCTGATAAGTTTTAGATTTTACGCTGGCAACATTAGGTATATTTTTGCTTGTAGCTAGTAAAAGAGTTGATATTACAATTATTCAATTAGGTATAAATATTACAGGTACGCTTATTGTAACGTCTAAGCGTTTAAACTCTTCAAATGGTGAGAGGAATATTTTTCAGAAATTAAGTATCGCCAGTATAGCGTACACTGTTCTCCATGAACGTGGCGAATCGATGTATGTACTAATTGCTTTGTTTAATGTGAGCTTTAACTTTAAACATCAGTATTATAGCATTAACACACTCGATAAGAAGAAGAAGGAGAATGTATGCTTTGTGTCAATGCTAATAAAAAGCATAAAATCCAACTATTTACTATAATTCGCCACGTTCATGGTTGGCAGTGTATTCTGTCATTAAATGGTCGGTTAGATTTAAACTTTAAACCAATAAATATCTATATATACATTATACATACCTACATACAAAAAATGACGATCTCTGTGGCTCAGTGGTAAAGTGCTTCCCTCTGAAAAGAGAGGTCCCGGGTTCGATTCCCGGTAAGGTCATGATGGAAAATGATCTTTTTCTGATTGACTCGGGTCTTGGATGTTTATCTATATAATTAGTATCCCATAACACAAGTCTCGAACTTACTTTGGGGCTAGCTCAATCTGTGTGATTTGTCCTAATATATTTATTTATAAATCTGTTTATTTGAAACATTGATAAATCCAAGAAAATCATCAAAATATGTAAAAACGTATATAGATAGAAACTAATCGCATTACTAGTGCTAATTAAAATAATTTGGCCTCAAAAGCCTGATTATGACAACGACAAAGGTTCCAATGTCTTAACAAATAAGTACTGAATTAAAGTTACATGATCATTGTTTTAACAGATTTACCCGAGATTGTGCTAATAGATAGAAATAGAAATCACGAGGTGGAAATCAAATTACCTATAAACCTACCTATACCATCATTCTATTTCAGAGAATACGAAACAACCTTCTGTTAAATAACATGATATTCCATTCTAAAAGTAATACACACGCCATCGTTAATAGACTATTTTCCAAACTAGTCAAATCATAAATTTTTTTAATATCATTAAATATTATTGAGCTTGTGCGACAGACATTATGTGATATGACGTCATGATTTTTCAGTCGAAAACCATTCTTAGAACAAAAAATAATAAATAAGTACCTTCTGATCAATTGACGAAGTGACAATTACTTATATTGTTATTTTTGCCAAAATATAGCCATCTCTATTTATAGGTAATAATGCGTTTTTTGCGTGTGTTTTGCGTTTCATAGAAATAATGCGACAAAACATGTTCAAATGGAAATATTATTCATCCTCGAGTTTTCCCCGTTGCATTTGCATCTGTGATGCCTTAAACTCGTAAAAAAATAACATTAGAAATTTATTATTATAAATTCAAACCAAAGATGAAATTTAAAAAATAAAAGGCAAAAGAATGAAAACCGTTCGTTCCAACTACAAATCGCCCCTCCTCACGATCGTCTCCAAGTAGCGCTCCGACCGAGGGGCGCTCGCTAACTCCTCCTAGCTTTCTTCTTTGTTATGTAAAAAAAAATAATAATACGAGAAAGGGGACGCAAAATCGATATCCGAACGAGTATGTACGATTGAATGCCATTTTGTGGTATTGTGATTTTTTTGCTGATAGCAGGTTTAGGAATATATATTTCGATCCGAATAGACGAGTTACATATGTGAGTATTGTATGTAACATGACTCTATCGACTAGTTCGTTGATTAGAACAACTTGTAAACAAAATTACAATTCAATGTATGTAATCTATATTGTTTGACCTTGTTGGTAATTAAGTAACTTACAATATTAATTACTTTTGCGTCGAAAATATGTAGAAAATCACTTACCAAATCGTTCAGATATGTCCATAGCCGACGTACTCCGCACAGAAACTAGATCAGGACTGAATCAGATCAGTGTCCGTTGCTGACCCAAATTTATCCAAAATAAAGGAAACCGGTCCGCACTTTGTCTTCGAGCACAAAAGTCCGCGGATGCTGCGCTCTTAACCCTCAATGTGATAAAAAAAACTGGTTATGAAGTGAATGAGTCTTTGTCCCGTGATCGGCTATTTTGATTTATACCATTTTTAGTGCGCAACCGGTGCAGAATAAAAATATGAGGCGCGCTCAACAGGTACCGTCGCGTTCTAAATTGTTGACAATGTCATTGGCTTTCATTAAATTAAATTTTAAATTGATAATGTCTTTGGCTGCAAGTTATGGGTTATATTTGTGCTGATCTTATTGGCATTGAAAAGATAGAAAACTAAAGTACTGAGTACTTGCTTTTAATACAAGAATTATTGAGAAGTAGAATGGCTTAAAATTCAGAAAATTTTTTCTTCTTTCTTCTTCAACAACTCGGACATATTGATGAGTACGTTTTCGGTCGATAAATAAAAACAAAAGATGAATGAGACAAATGTTTATTCTGGATTAATGACAAAATTGTGACATATAAATGATTAAATTGGTTACAGTTGAATTTCTATATAAAATTATCAAAACATTTATAAAAAATACGCTTCACACATGCATTTCAAAATGATGACAATTTTTGAAATAATATCACTGCAATATAACATATCCACAGTTATATTTATTTTACATACGAGTATTTTAAACGTTTCAATCGCAAAATTTTATTTCTTGATAAGAGTTTTGTCAGTCAGTGAACTCGAGCTTTTTTATGACAAGTTTTCTTTTGGTAAATCTCTGAATACGTCTTTTGATTTCACCATAAATAATTTCCAATATTGCAAGGTTTGTTTTTTTTTACTTAAATGTAAAGATGGCTGTCTACTATGTACCTCTTATCGTGTAGTGAAATGATTAGAAGAGAGCCATCTTTATACTTACACATTACATTCATACAGATAGAATATTATATATGTAGGGAAAAATATGATAGGGATCGGACGCTTTATGGCGGAGGAAACAACCAGGAACACGTTCTGATGAGAGATTATTACGACAGAGATAGTATTAGTGCTACCAAATCTTCTTTCTCCAGAAACATACCAAACCGTACCGTGCGCGAGTGTACTTTACGATTTTTATTATTTTCTTCGTTGTCAGTCTGTTTGTCTTTTTGCGAGCATCGAATGAACGCCAATGTGTCACCATACAAACGAACAAACGATTTTTATGTAGGCACTCGATTAACAAACATGCCATCGGAAGAATTTGTTTGCGCTAAGTTTTTTATCTGTGATTTTGATACTTTTCCAATAAATTTGCATAATATGTTATGTTATTTACTTTGTAAATTTTCTTAGACAAAAATGACTAGTTTTCGAAATAGGCTTGTGTAGTATTTGATACCTGCCCATATATTTAGATAATCACAGTAATTTGGCCATCATATTTCACGATAATAAATTTTGTTAACTAATTTATTTTTCGTTTCATGTCAAATAGTACTTACTTGAAATAGACTTTGAGACTTGATATTGTGAGCAAATTTAAATTTTATAAATTAAATTTTGTAGAAATTCTTGCAATAATATTTTTTCCTAGTAATGACATTTCCAGTAAGTCAGAATACTTAGTTACTTAATGCAGTATAAAATAAACAAATATTGATTTATCGTGATATTTTTTTGCTTCTGCGTATGATGGATTCGAAATATTAAACAAATTGAATGCCGGTAATAATGTTCATAGATTCCAATTTCAAAATATCTATTTAAGAATGGACAGAGTAAACCAATACGAATTCTCCCTCCGGCTACTCTAGACCGGTCCAGCAGCTGCGCTGGTCATTATAATGTCAACTATTGTGTATCGATATTACCATATTAGAACTGGCCGGTGATAAAACGAATGGTTTTTAATTTTTTTAGAGAAATTTAAAAAAATTTAGGTTAACAATCAGATGTTTAGAAATGCTAATTGTAATGATCATTGATGTGATACATCGTTTCGTTATTTGTTTTCACCATTTCCTAGTTTAAGGATAATTTTGAGCCTACATGACGATTCCCAAGGAACATTGACGAAAGTAGGTTCATATGGTGTGCAGTTGGTTTGTGTGCCATGAAAATTTATTGTAAAAATTATCGATGACTACATACTTCGATACTACATTATGTAAAAAAAAACAAGTATTATTCTTTCGATATTACTGAATGAATTGAACCTAAAATGAATTGAACCTAAATCATATCCATTTCTAGTTACATTTGGTCTATGGCCAGGTCATGAAAATCAGTTTATTATTTTTTGTATTTTCAATAGTCCGTGAAACTATTTTTCTAATAACTCAGTTTTGAAATTTTATTATAGCTATTGGACAACAGATGTCGTGTTTAAATGATGCTACAGAAGCGCTACAGCGGTGAAACATTGAAATAATTTTAGAATACGATGACACCTATCGTCCAATAGCTATACTATCACAGTTTCGCTACTCATCGCTAGATGGCGTTATAAGCGAAGGTTGTAAATGGAATTCTTATTGGCTGGCACCGAGGATAGATTTATTTGTTCTAATATAATTTGAGTTTCGTAAAGTAATTTTTTTGTTAAAGGTAGGTATATACTAAAACGAGATGGCCTTTTAGATTAATATAATTATATTTTGATGAATATGCTTGTTGTGTATATTGTATACTAATCAATACAATAAACATTGACAAAGCCTGTTGCAGAATATTATATGTCTTATCTTTAATTGAATGTATTTTCAAATGCTTCACTAAATATTTTACATTGTCACATGAAAAATATTTGTAATATTATTGGCAAGCAACATTATTATAAAACCTTCTTTTCAGTACACACTAAAAGGTAATTACTAAAAAGTAAGATAAATGTTATATTTAAACGGTTTTATTAAGTACTCCTAATGAGCACTCTATTGTCCTAATTCTCCGCTTATTTGCTCCAATCTATTCCAATTCAACCCGAGTTTGTGTTCCAAGAACTTCGAATTCCCCTTGCCACAGTCAAAGGTATTGAAAAACACAATTTTTCGCGCCATCGAAGCATTCAAAAGAAAATTACCGAGCGGACCACTCCGGAATACCTCGGCAAACAATTGTCTGTCTTATTCTAAGGTGTTTAGGTTCATTATTGCTAGAGTTTTTCGTTCGAGTTCGTTTTTGTCGTGGTATTGTTTAGGATTTATCAGCTGACATGAACTAAGCACTAAAATGGTTACTAAACCCTTATTAAGGTCAATTTCCGGGTAATTTTGTTACTGGTTTAGTAAAATGTAAATTGGGCCGTATGGCTGAGGAAGAATCCAATCGGGATGAGAGAAAGAGGCTTGAAAAAAAGTTCGCGAAATATGATGAAGTCTCGTAAAATAAATACTTAGATACACTTTTATGCACTCTCTCATGGGACGCTCTCTCTTCTTTCTGTTCTAAATATAAGTCATTTATTTCTTGTCGATTCAATTATAATAATCAATTATAATACAATCATGTCCAATTACCAGGCGATATTATATTTAAGCATTTTTCTTTTCGCCAGAAATAATGGCGAGTCATCAAGAAAAGTCATTAGAAAATAAATAGTATTTGCCCGAGAAAAAAGGAAAAATGCTTCAGACACTGAGAAATTATATATTTGTTATTTTCGAGAATTTCTTGCAAAAAAAAAATATTTTTCGTCGTCAGATCTTTATTTGAAAATAATGCGGGGAAGTTTGTTTTGCCGCTTTTTCTTCACTTGCGCTTTGGAAATTTGAAGTGGACTTAAATATTATTTCGACTTCAATAAGTGGTAGGTGTGTCATCCGCAGTTAAAAAAACATTTTAGATTTTGAAAAACTTAAATCTGAATGTATATAAGCACATTGTGTTGTACAAACGTCTGTAAAATTTCGTTGTTTTTGTTTGAATATCAATAATTTAAATTAATATATTTTTTATCTACTTATATATGTTTATATGCAGAATAAATGGGATTTTATATTTTTTTTTATTAACCATTTTCGAAATTACCCGCTCTGAGAATTTCTAACAGTTTCCGTTCATTCTAGGAAATATCTGAAAACAGCACATAGCTATTTCGGACTAGATACAGTAATAAACACTTTTCTGGCGACCCACTTCGGATGTTTTGGTCTGAAATGTGTCCGTTGTATAATAATCGATGACCAAGAAAACTATAGACGACGGGCGAGTGTAACCGAATGAGATAGAAGAATTCTATACAACTTCCAATCCGGTTAATTTCGTATAAAGCGGCAAATTAGGCCGGGCACGTGATGAGGGACAATGACAGTACCATGTCTCGTTTCTTCTCATGTATTTCTAAAATGCAAATCTCTTTATGAGCTCTCCTTCTGTATTTTATGACCGAAATGGAAGATATTTCGGGGTCTATCTTTCTCGGTCTACGATAATAACTCATTTGATTGTAGGTTTTGGATTAAAATGGCCCTGTCCTTATATTAGAGTCATTAGCATAATGACGCTGCTACGGAAGCACCTCACATAAATCTTTGCCACCCTAATTTAATTTTTCGCAAACAGCTTATTTTGAGCTGAAAAGTCGCAATTTTGAATAAGTTTTTTACAAAGAGTTTTGTCGAGAATTCAACAATGATTTTGGACAATGGTAGAAGTTTAATTTAATAACAAAAAATATCCCTAATCCCAATATTTAGTGGTGCTTGATATCGGGCAAAATACTACGTGTTACGTTACATGTGTAACGAAGGAAAACGAAATAGATTTGAGCATGTTCTTAGCAATAAATAGTTATTTAGATTGTTAGTATATTTCTAATATATTAACAAATCGTAAAAAAATCTCTTTTGGAAATATTTAACAATATAGGTACGTAATCCTCATTATTTTTTTTATTGAAAACTTATGTGACTGGCCGAAAAGAACATGTCTGCGTGAAGATTTTAATTTCTAAATTGGAACTCCATTCTAATTGGCGCCGAGAAATGAAATTTAAAAGTGAAAATGTGCATCTAAATTTAAATAGAGCGAGCGAACGTGGGGAGGTGCGGGCGTGAAGTTTCCACACTTTGGCCGCAAGTGGCGCCACCACTAGTTTTTCTTGGCGCTATTAACGCCCGACGTTCAACAATTTGCGTGAAACCATTTTTCTAATTGCCACCTTTAGTGGCCGATTAGAATATTGAAATTTCTTTTCCATTTTATGTCTAGTTCGATTTTCAAGTCTTATTTGAAAACTTTAGCAACGCTAACTTTATGAATAGATTCGTTTCAGTAGAGCGTATTTGAATGGTTTTATTCTGATTTTATACCTAAAATACTTATATATTTTTCTAGATTAATCTATAACATAGGTACTCATTTAAAACGTTTTTTCCACCTAAACTATACAGGGATTTATTGATGTTTTATAACCGAATATAAATTACCACGCAACTAACGACCACAGTTATATTACACTATTCTATCTAACAAAAGATAACCCAACGCTCAACTTTATATTGATAGAGGCCTGAAATTTAATATGAAATATTCGAAACTATCGCACACAGCAGTGGTCACTCACACACGCGCAGATAAAACTACACAAATACGTGAAGCGTAAGAGGGGTGTCTTTGTTACACATTAAGGAAGAAGGGCATGAAGACTGCGGGGTGCGGGGGGGTGGTAGGGGAGCTGGGGTGGTAGGGTCGCTGTTTTGTATTCTGCCCGCCCGTTTAGGATTTCGCGCGGGACTCTTAGAGAGATTCTACGTCACGATTCGGTATTTCTTTATTAGAAATGGCCGCAGGGGAGCGAAGTATTCGGGTTCACACCCCGAGCTGTTTGGACTTTTTATGGATGCACAACGAAATTAGATTGACGCCTGTGGTATACTGACTTCTTAATATAAAAATATTAAATTTATTTTACGTATAAATCGAGATTCCATTACACAGAGGGACAGATACAGTGTATAAATAAGCATCAAAATTTTTGTTACTTTCGTATAAAAATGTGTAATGTCTCGTCGAGAAGAGCACCAAAAAAAGTATATCTAGCAGTCAAAACTTCCACGTAAAAGAAAACAATATGTAGCGAAGAATTTACAAAACGACTGGCCGTATCAAAATAGAACTCACGTTAACAAAGAAGAAATAAGAATTATAAAATGGCGCGCATTAAGTATTCAGAAGGCGATTACTTTAATTTCCATCCTCATTCATCCCGGTTTGTCTGAATGGACTGCGAGAGGCAGTGGAAATAACATCGCACGAAGACAACTTTATTCAAATCTTTTTCTGGTACTTTAACTCTGAGAGAGGATAGGGTTGTAACTGGTCATCAAGTTTATTTTTTATTAAATTTCTTTTTATTTCTTTTTTTTGGAGTGTGTTATTGCTACCCCTGGTGTCAGAAGTTGAAAGTATAGATTGATAAATAATTGTTCCGTTTTAATTATGAAATATTGAATAGGTATTATTTAAATGTAAGGATTTCGTGCAATACAATTTAAATACATGTTATGTTATTTGTTACATGTATTGCATGGGAAACTTTTGGGAAAAAGCTACCATTGTGTTTTGAATACTGATAAAAACATCAAAATATATAAAAGTTAAAATTAATACTACAACAATTTTTTTTCTTAATCATATATAAAAAAAAACATTTTTCATACAATACTGTCAATCATTAAGGGCAGATTTAAAAAAAAATTAATAACAGCAGGTGTTTATGGTATAATGAGAATACGTACGTTTCAACGAAATACATTAGGAACAATTTACTGAAAGGTTTTTTTATGCCAGTGGCAACCCTGAATGGAGAGATGTGCTTAGATATTTTTTCCTTACAGTTTCAGACGGCGTCGTCTCGCCTCATTTAAATTTCATACATTTACTGTTCTTCTTTTATCACGCGGACGTGGGACGGGGTACCTATATTTTTATTTTTGGTTTTTGAAATCTTTTCATATGATTTTGGACTTACATTTCATACATTTTGTTAAGCTTCACTGTGTCAAAAATTAATATGTTTTTAAACAAATCTTTATTTATTAATCATTGTTGTATTTATTTTTGTTTCTAATGTTGCTGTGTGGTTTAATGTAAATTTAAACCGTTATTTTTTATTGCCATTCAGATGGATAGACTTAAGATAAAAATATATAATCTAAATTCAAAAGTTTTTTTATGAAGCAAAATAATCGTGCATAGTGTTCAGATCATCAGTAAAAGCAGGACCAGAGAAAAAAAAAACCTTTTTTAGTTTTACCAACTTTCCGAATTTTGATAGTTATGGCTTGATATAAAAAAAATCCCAATGCTAATAATATTAGCTTCTACGTAACTAATGGCTGTTTTTTTATATGTTTTAATATGCGATCTCAGTAAACTATTTTATCTCAATCAATAGCAATGGAAGTAAATATATTTTTGTGTGGTAACCTAACTAAAAGAGGCAGAGCCAGTCGCTGTTTAGAATAAAATCCATCCAGACAGTGGCTAACATAATCAGCGTCTGTCTGAATAATAATCCCATTTCCCGCTGATCCCGGATCACGTCGGGTTATTTTCGCACAACTGCAGTACGCTCATGGAATACTAAAGCCTTATATTTAAAAAAAATATCGTTATAAGTAACCATAGACACATTGAATATAGACTTTGAATTTAAAGCATGGATCGTAAAGTTCCGCTAAAACAAGAAGCTATAGATAGTTTTTATTTTTAAATTCGTTCCTTTTCACGTTGTAAATTGTGACTTTTTAAAATTGATCTCGTTTATCGCATATTACTTTCTTAATTTAATGGACAAAATTGCTTGGAAACTCATTATGCTCGTAGAGAGGAAAAGTGAGTGAATATTTTAAAAATGAAATTTAAAAAATTACAATTACTGTATTTTTATTCAATTTTCGAGGCAGTTATTGAGAGTTATCTTTATTCTCATTCATTTTTAATACGTGGTTTGTTTTATGTGAAATCATGTATTTTTTTCATACAGAAAATTAAACGTATAATTTATACGTTATACGTTATAATTTCGACCTTTTTGTCCAAGTAACTATAATTTGACAAGATTTGTGAATAAAGTATATTGACATCAGAATAAAAGCGCGTTTATCAGTAAGTATCAATTTAAAATTATTTAACGTTTAATTATTTAACAAGCATATAAGACAGCTATCAGAAATTTATTAGAACAATAAAAATATTTTGTTATTGGCTTAAACGAATCCAGACAAAATACAGGCATTTTAATGATTTTGAAAGTATAAAATTACAACGGTGAAGAATAATAATAATTCCCATGAATATAGCTTGTTTATTAGTTTTGGATTCCCTTGAATTAACTTTTTAGCTATGATTACTGAGAAAAAGTTAAAATATTTCTGATAAGTATTAAAAACTCTCACGGTTTATTGCTCAAAAAAAATTCAACACGAGTGACCTCAAAACTTAGAAAACGTATTCGCAAATGTGTAAACAGTAATCAATGCTGCTTCCAGGCCGGGTCCAACGGCTCTCATCAAACCAGACACGTACGCGATAACCATCTCCTCTAATGAAAACCTCTGGGTTTGATTGCGACCCCACTAACAGTCTTAAAGTTGAGGCACACACTCACACACTCAAACACACACCCGACCCAACCCACCAAGGAACGAAGATACAAACTCGACCATTCAAACAAGGACTTCCTAACCTCCCCGCGCGAATATATCTTTATATACTGAAAGTGTTTCGCAATGAGCTGCTACGGATCTTCGGAAAGTGGTTCAAACGCGGTGGGGCTAAGGAACGAAAGAAGATACAGCCACGAATTTCGTCCGGCAAGGTTGGCTGTATCGATCGACCCCCTCGTCTTAAAACCCACTTTGCAGGATGGCCATTAATTATTTCTGTAACGAACGCTTGGCGACTATTTGGACGAGCAAAAAGGGACGCAGCGGGTCTGGAATTGTTAATTAGCCGATTCTAAGCGTTGCTTTTGAATTACTGAACTATTTACTGGGACAATGATAAATAGAACATGTTGTCGGGTGAGATTGGGTTTGTCAAGAATTAGTTTAACTTTGTTTTGGAAAGCGCTTTTTTGTAAAATATAAATGCGATTGTCAAAATGTTAACACACCTTTGCTTGCGTTATAAAAAAAAAACAATTATAAATCATCATAATAATGTGTTGAAAAGGATGAGAATATCTACTATTTTGAGTAGTGAGTAAAGAATTTGTAACAATATGTTCAAAAATTATTTTTATATAACAATCGGGTAAAAACTGGTTTCGTAAGGCGCAACATTGAGAAGGACGGCGTTTATTAAGAGAGATCTATTCCCAGCAGTGGAAAAAAGAAGGCTGTCTGTGATGATGAGGATAACAAATAATAAAACATTGAAAATGAAAATTTCATTAGCGACATTTGATTCGCGGTTTCTTTCTAGGTTTATCTTTGTAGGCGACATTTTATTTAACACAGGTGACATAATGGTCAAGAATTTGAAATAAAAAAAGAAAAGAACAAGATCTAATTTCAAATATTTTTGTTCGTTCGGCAGACGTTCCATATTTGAACTGCCTACGTTCTAAAGGCGAGCACACATGGTATTTATCATCGTTATCTCGAGTGGGTCGTTTGCTTGTTATTGTTGGTACACGCATTAATCAAGTGAAGTGCGTAAGACGAGACGCAGTGTCGTGTGTCCCCGGTCTACTAGTAGGTTAGGCCCAAATTATATTTTTCTTTTTAATTTTAAAAATTCTTATCGACTAGGTAGGTCCTTTTTTAAATATTTTTTTTTTTCGAAATGATTCGAATTTTCTTGTGTTTAGTTACTACATTGCTAACTTCAATAGTTTCTAAATGTAATCATTATAAGCATGGTAAACTTCTGTATTTATCATTAGTCAACAAGATTTAATTACAAAATGTATTTTGACGTCGTATTTCTTTAGATAATGATTTTAGGTGAAAAATTTTCTACACAAACAGACTGACTTTCGTAAGGCATAGTTTGGTAGCTTCAGAAAACATTGTAATGACGTGTTTACGTGAAATATTCCATATTTTAAATTGTTCATAAAACATAAATTAACTTTGATTTTAAACACTGACGAAACTCTTATAGACACTATTGAAGTACATCAATAAACCAGATACAAACATAAAAAAAAATATCTTACAGTTAACCTGCAAACATAATGTTATGCACACCGTACTTTATTTACACCGGACGACTTTTTATTTTGCCGACATATTTTCTAACCGTACAGGGGAAATCATTTCCTTACTTTGGAAAACTTTGCGTGGTATAAAAAGTCATCCAGCGTAATGTGAATATCGTTGTTAGGGCGTGTTTGACTACTTAATTATATGAAACCAAACGATTAAAAAACGCTGAACATTTTCAAAATTATTTTTAACGTACAAAGTGGTGAAACATGCCCTAAATAAGTGAAAGATATCCGTAGAATTGGGTGCTCCTTATCAAGCGAGGGGGTGTGCGGGGGTGCGGGACAGAGGGGCGGAGGGGGCCGCAAGACACTCGATCAATACCGACCCGACTTTCAAACTGCTTTCACCCTCACGAAAGTCGCCCGGACTCTGCCCGAGTGGACCCGAGAGAACTGTATAGAGTTGATAACACCGCCACATGAATTTTAAAAAACTTAATTTTTCAGCGTCGTATTAGTGTTGTTATTAAAGAGTAGGTCTTTCTCTTCCTCTGAAGCGTTCCATTTGTAAGAGAAAAGAAGTCAAAGAAAGGTGGATTAATATCCTACCTATTCTGATCCCGATGGTTACTTCAACGCTGATATATGGCTATTTTGGATGTAGTGAAAGATGCTGCAGTAGTGATACTTAATACGCTTTCTGCTGTGTTTTCTTTTGTGTTGATACAGTAACACATCGTATCTTAAATGCTCTGTAAATCCAGCCAGTAGACGTTTTCACTTATTGAATGGAGTCAAATCATTGTTTTGAATCTTCTGAATATCACCAAACCTGAAACAATAAAGAATAATATCAGGATTTAGTTGAGAGTGAGAGAGAAATCGAAGTCCGTGATTGTGCAAGAAATAAGGCAATTGGGTCTCAAAAGATATTAGTATTCGTTTTGTACTGAACATTCTTAGTTATTTGATTATATAAAAAGGTAAAATAGACAGGTCGTTGATTATTATCTTTACATATTATAAAAAGAAGCTCCACTTATCGAGTTTGTCTGGTTGTATCAACGCGAGAAACTCAAACTGCCGGACAGATTTTTGACCAATAATTAATTAGTGTGATTCCTGAAGATGGTAGAAATGTATAATTCTTTATGATTTTACCCGAGCGAAGCCGGTAAATGCCGCTAGTGAATTATAAATATATCGCAAAGTTTATCTGATTTTGAAATCAATTTTTAATTAATCGGTAATATCATCTCTATATATTTCGCCCCGCGTCTTCGTCCGCTGTCTTCACGTGCGCCCCCACAAGTTTCGCTGGCCTCGCCACCCCTGTCTTATCGCTGCCTACCCACACATTCGTTATGTGCTACATTATATAACGTTATAACTTATACGCTCGGGTTTTAAGTTTTAATCAATATCTAAAGGGAATTTCGGAGCTTTTTTGAATGTATTATTTTCGTTAAAATTGTAAGTTGAATATTGGAAATTGTGTATTATGTACACATAAATTGTTAATAATTATAATTCTACTCTCTATTAAAACCAGAATGCCGGTTATTTGTAATTAAAAAATCGCTTCGTATTGATTCCTACTCGTATCTAATGAAAATTAGTAAATTTTTTTTAATTTTTTTATTTCTTTATTTATGTTACAATAATTTATATGAAAAATACAAGCACTACCAACAAAAACCTATATAGGTTTATACGTGGTAAGGCGAGTCACTACTCATTACAAATTTACTCAGTCAATATATAGTTCTTAAGCATTAATTTACATTTGGTTATACTGGCATCCAAATTAATTATTTGCTCACAAATATTGTTAGGGTATTCATTCAATATAGATGGCAGAAAATGAAATATGATTTCCCATGGTTTATACAAACCAGTAGTGTCCGTTATACTAAATCTTTTGATCCTATTTTATAGAATGATGAATAATTATCGTGGTTTATAAAAAAGCAAAGGTTGATACATATGTCATATATACCTAGCTTTTTCCAGCGGCTTCGCCCGCGTGACTTTCTCACGGGAACAGTAATTTTTCCGGTGTGAAAGGTCCTATGTCCTTCTGCACACTTCAAACTACATGTATGCAAAATTTCAATAAGATTGGTTGAGTAGATAAAGGCGTGAAGAGGTAACAAACCATCAAACATACTTTCGCATTTATAATATTAGTAAAAGTAACGATAAGAATATTTTCTTGACTAAACTCAAATTCAAATATGATTATTACAATAACTATTTAGTTTCAAGATATAGGTGTTGAAAATTGTATATTTTGTACATAAATATCTTGTTACATACGACTATATCTCTTAAAACTTTCAATAAGAGTCAGGCAGGATGCATTTTCTATATGTTTTTAAAAATACAGCGATATGTCTTCTACGTCTGCGCTATTCGAGTTTCAGGAGTTCGTTTTATTTTTTGACATCAGTAAATAATAAATAAATATATTAGGACGAATCACACAGATTGAGATAGCCCCAAAGTAAGTTCGAGACTTGTGTTATGGGATACTAACACTATACTATACTAACTTTTATAACAAATACATATATAGATAAACATCCAAGACCCGGGCCAATCAGATAAAGATCATTTTCCATCATGACCCGATCGGGGATCGAACCCGGGACCTCTCGGTTCAGTGGCAAGAACTTTACCACTGCGCCACCGAGGTCGTCAAAAATGAGTAAGTGTATGTCATCAGGAAATTTTTAGATTTTGATTTGAGTACCAAAAATACACCAAAATCTTTTCTCGAGGCGACTGTCAGCAACTAAACGTCTTTTTTTTGTAGGATATAGGTATATCATCTAACACTAGACAGGTTATAAATACGCGTCAGAATGAATAATTAAGGGTATTATTTCACGGTCAATCCTCAGGATGTTGCGTGAGAACACGGGTTGCGATGACCTCGGGTCGCGTGAAAAATATTTTAAGGTAAGACCAAATGGGTTTAACTGAAAATATGTTTAAACTATGCTGGCTCTCCCGATTTTATTTTTGAACGTTGCTTTGTAATATCTTGATAGGAAAGTGTGATTTAAAGTGTACCATGTAGCTGTTTATCATGATCCGCTGGGTAAAGGCCTCTTTCTTTATTAAGTACTTATATATAACTAGCTTTTGCCTGCGGCTTCGCACGCGTGAATTTCATACCTAGTAAAATCTCGGGCATTATTTAAGAAAAATACTGTAAAGTATGCTTACCAATTTTCAGCTTTTTATCTTGAAAATTGTATTACGTCCCATACAATCTTTCACCCTCCTTTCGAAGGGGTTGAGGGTTAATTGTTGTAAACAAATTTTCAAGTCACTAACTTCAACGGTGTACAACTTTCATATCATCATATAAAAGGTTTTCACCCCTTTCACCCCCTTCGGGTGGAATTTTCAAAAATCCTATCTTAGTACTCACCTACACTCCTCGGGGAACCTACATGCCAAAATTCAGTTTCCTACGCCCCGTAGTTTCGGTTGTACGTTGTCTATCAGTCAGTCAGTCACTCAGTAACGCAAGTATTATATATATATATATATATATATATATATATATATATATATATATATATATATATATATATATATATATTTTTTTTTTTTTTTTTTTTTGATCAAATTTAGAACTAGCTACAAAGATCGTGTGCAAGTGTATTTCCACTCATCTTCAGTATTTCAGCCGCGAATTAGCAGTGTTTGCCGTGTTGTGTTCTGTCTGAGAGTGGTGTCTGCTTGGTAGCATAACATAAAAAAATGAATATATAGTACGTATATTAGTCACAAGTAGTCTTATTAAATATGTAGTTCCCGTTAAAAATGAAAACTGATAGCAATGTGAATATAAATGTATATGAAACATCTTCATTTAACAGTTTCTAGATTTATTCTTACGGTTACATCGTAACGTATTATAAAACGAAATGCCTTAAAACTACCGGACGGATTTTTATAAGGTTTTCACCAATAGCTTGTGTAGTCACACTGTCAGGAATCCCTGAGGAAGGTTTGGGTATATCATTTATTAGGTTTTAACGCGAGCGAAGTCGGGACGGGCAGCTAGTTTGATTGTAAAGTGACCGTTATAAAACATTATTTTTATTGTTACTTTTTTGACATTATCGGGAGAGCGTCGTGAGAAAAAAGGGTTACTTTGACCTCGGCGACCTCTCTTGCACCGTGAGAGTAAATCCGATAACATTTTTGGACCAAACGTGATCTTGACTTGTCAAACAGGTTATGATTGAATTATTTTAAGAATTCAACGTGAAGATATTAATATAGCTATCCCAATATTTAAGGTATTTAAAAAATTTGAAAAGAATTCAACATGAGACTAAAAATATAGTTAATAATTAATACATAAGGAGCAAGGTATTAATAGTACCAACAGAAAGAAAATGTTTTAAATCACGACCCACAAACTGATCGACAAATTGTATTACGACAAAATTTGTTTTTCGACAAGCTAGAACTCCTAAACCGCTTCATTTCAACAAAATTGTAACACGAAATTCTTCAACACCGATTCAACTTTACTAGCAAATTACTTCGGCAAGAATTCACTATTAAATTTTGTTACTACGGCGACATACTTTTTCGATAGCAATGCTGGTCCGACACTAGCTAATTTCGACACAATATATTCCGAACCGCTATCATATCTTAAATCACTTCAAATTACAATTATTTTTTATAAAATGACTTATTAAAATAAAAGCAATATTAGGCCTGTTAGCATAGCAGTGCATGTGTTAACTGTGCGATTACGCTCACTCGTAGCCGGTCTACGATTCTCGTAGCTGGTCTACGATTCTTGTAGCCATTCTACGACAAGTTTTTGTATTGTTCTTGCAACACAAATTGTGAATCCACAGTGGATGACCTTAGAGGTCACGTGGTTATCGTGTCGTGACCCGGTCGCTGGGACCGGTGGCGTGTGAAGGGTTAAAAAAGGGGTGAGAATTTTTTTTTAACAAATACCTATTACGAAATTTACGTATTAACTTTTACTTTATTATAAATTTCATTGTATGTAAATGTGAAATCGTATTAAATTTGATTTTTCCCCGATAACTAATTGTATAAATATTTAGGTTAAAAGTCTGATATCAAAATTCATCATGATTTTTTTTAAAATCGGTGATTTGGCTCTATTATATTTATTTACACTGTAATATTTGTTGTTCTATAATATATTTAGATACCATGAAGTTAACTTGTCGAATGTGACGCACTCATTCGTCACTCACCTCATTATCGCACTCATCAGATTTCATTCAGTTTATAAGTCATGTCTTTTACTAGTGTCAAGTAGTGAAATAGTATATTAGTTTAGTACAGGTTTTCTTCTTCTACAGGAAGATATTTCCCGTCACCAGAAAGCGGTGATCTATAAAAACTACTATACCCGAGTGAGACTGAATACGAACTAATTTGATACGTGCAAGACTCTAACCTGGGACCTTTCGATCTCAGGCCATCATCTTAATCGCTAAACCACCACCGTTTCCAGTTAACCAGCATAGTTTATGGTCACATACAACTAGGGACAATATTCATAAACCGCTGAGAGATTTTATTACTGTGCAGCGCTAGACTTGTACTTACTATGCAGTGTGGACTGGACAGGGTTCAACAACATTTGGGCTCAATTTACACTACTGCTCACAAACGGAACGTCATGTTATCAGGGTTCATTTTGACTTGTACTTACAGTGTAATTCATTGTACTTACTTGTTCTTAAGAACATCGACCACAGGGGAATTACACTGTACTGCCTGTCGAACCAGAAATCCAAACTAATACTATAAACACGAAAATTAGTTCATTATGCACGCGCCAAACATTTTAATCTACTTTAATTTCCAACTAGATGTGCCCGTGGTTATGTTTTTATAACTTCTAGTATTCCGGATAGCCTATATTTTCCTCACGAATATTGTGACGTTGTCAAGAATGATATTTATGCGTGAATGGTCTTACTACTAAGGATGACGAAGATAGTGCAAAGTGAAGAAGAACAGTAGGAAAGCGGTCTTTGGGCTCGGATGCTTACATCTGAGGAAGGAACTGAGATAAAGCTCAGATGGGACATATTTCCCAAATCGGACCAATACTTGCAAACTAGTGTGTTCAAAAGAAAACTCAGCTATTAATATAAGTATAGATAAAATGCCAACCAAATGTTGAGCGCCCGTATATTGATCGCAAGCCTGAAGATCGCAGCGTTTCCTACTCAACGATTAAGTCTAATTGCTCTAAAATTTATCTGCAGTTCCGAGAATAAGCTCTTATTTACTACTTGGCGTCGGCGACATGCTTACACGGCTTTTTGCAATCTTGTTAAAAGCATTTGTAATAATTCTGACGCGGTCTGCACAGTTTGTACAAAGGGAATTTCAAGTGAACGTTGTATAAGAGTTAATTTTAGATTTTATCTTGAATTGTCTGTGTGATTTGTTCATATATACATTTATTGATAACTATACGTATCTACCTGAATGTTTTTTCATTCCAAATCCGCTGCAGACCGAAGTCTCTCAAATTGAGTAGCTGATTTTAAATAATTTTTTGTCTCTCTCTCTGTCTTCTCATCTTCACTTGTTTCTAGTTTCATATATCGGCTCCTTCATACCCAGGTTTCTCATAAAATATAAAGACAGGCAAAACAAGATGTTGTTGTAGGCAATTGGATGTAATTTTTTTTATCTCCTAGTCCATCCATACGTCTCTTAGATATCTAATTTATATCATGCGTCGAGAAATAATATACGAGAATAATCCACGAGAAAAAGCACCTCATTTTTATTAAAGTTGGCGTCTTCACACCAACTCCACTCATCAGGAACCTTATGAGAAGAATACCTATACCTAAGGTGTTCCATAAGGTAATTTTTCTGGTGCATTACAAATTTGTCGGTTTTGAATAAAACAAATAAAGATGAACAAAGCATCATCACGTTGAATTATTTAAGCAATGTTTGAAACAAATACAAATATCCTTTATATGAAATAGACTAAATAAACAATAATTCTCAGTGTTTAAGTACTTAACACGCATTGGTTCAGTTCCCACCGTTTGTAAACGATGTGCAAGCGACATTATTAGACATTCAAGTACCGCTCACTACAACAACACGAGAGCGCTCGGGCAGAAAAGCAGATTTATATTAACGTCCCAACTAAGATCATAAAACTATACTATATCACCGACCCGGGTATTAATATCGTGCCATTTATCATGACCCTCCCCCCACCCCCTTCTTTTGTGTAAGAAACACCCGTACACCCCAGCAAATAAGTTTCTACCGCGACAGCTATTCAAATGTACGCCGTTAACATCGCAACTTGCCCGTCGACGTTCTTAACTCGGGAGCTTCAGCGGTCGTTCGAGGAAAATTGGATATTTGGTAAGTGCTACGCGAAAATCGACTTAAACATCACAAGTATTCGTTTGAAATTTAAATGTTGTGTATCGATAGTTGGTTGCGGTTTGATTATGGGGAATTGGACTTTGGTAGTTGGGATTAGAGTTGGTTTTCGCTCGTTGCAATGTCGTGAGCAGTTTGCCGGAAGGGTAGAGTCGTAAGGAAGTTCGACGATTATGTTTAGTCAGCGCTCGCTGTGTAATGGAAAGGAAGTAGGAATTGGGGCCTGTAAGATGTGGTCGTATAAGGCGGCCATTCGTGTTTCGCCCCCCCTGGGGGTTGGGGGGAGGGACGATTTGTTTGTTTCTAAGGTTGGCAGTCCACAGCTGCGGGTAGGATTTAAATTCGGGTGTTTCGGTGTTTGTCCGCGATGTCCTTCTCAGATGAGGTGTCTCTTTACAAGTTTAAATTGAAGTGAGCCCGGCAAATTGTTTAGAATCTGAACCGCGCCGCGATGAATTAGTGCTAATGCGGCCAGCAATGTAAAGTAAAATGAGGCTCTTTTAATTAATTTTGATTGGTTTCGCTTCTTATGTAATATATTAATCTAGTTTATTGACTTTCTTTTATTAAGATATCTTGTACGTTGTACTTATATCTTTATAAGAATATTAGTAAGTACTTAATTGTAAAATACTAATTCGAATGTCTAAATAATAATTAATGAAAATTTATTTATTTTAAAATGTTATTAATCTAGTTTATTGACTTTCTTTTATTAAGATATCTTGTACGTTGTACTTATATCTTTATAAGAATATTAGTAAGTACTTAATTGTAAAATACTAATTCGAATGTCTAAATAATAATTAATGAAAATTTATTTATTTTAAAATGTTATTATACAAAATTACAAAATTATTTTATTGTGGGTGGGTCATATGCAATACTCCTTATCCATCCATAAGTAAGGCCTGTGCCCCAGCAATGGTAACATTTAAATGGTTGTTGATGACGATCCTAAAAGCTAGCAAGTTTATAAAAAAATAAAGTCCGTGCTAGTTAATCATAACTAATATTGTTGGTTTGTTGGTTCGTTTTTTACCTCTTCACGCTTTATCTACTCAACCAATCATCTTGAAATTTCTCCTAAATATTGTTAGGAGTACGGAGAAGGACATAGAGTTTATCCCGAACAAAACCGTTCCCTTGGAAACAGACGCGGGGGAAGCCGCGGGCAAAATCTAGCAAGGAATATGGTAAGAATATGCTCTTCACCGTGCATGCAGCCTTAGTGGAAGTTGGAAAGTAATAGTTGGCTATACTCAAACCGCAAATGTAGATATAATAGCCGGCCCGAGCAAGTTTGTTATGTGTCGCACAATACATGCCTGTTCTATGTAATTATATGAAAACTATCACTGGTATATAGTCGGTGTGAAGTTTCTTCGTCTTATGGTTTTGTCTGTGTGTTGATTAAACATGTGAGGTGAATTTCATAATTTCATAGAATCAAAATGGCGACTTTACATAGGTTGTCATAATCAGCTTGTCATGGTCATTCTTATGGATGGATAAAAATTATGGGTCATAACCCACCACGCGGGCCTTATGTAAATATATGGGTTTTAGAAAACTGCTCAACGTGCCTTCGCATAATTTTTTTTTTACCCATCAATCGATCATTATAAACGATCACAGGCAGAGCGTGCTAAATAGCCACCACAGTATTTATAGTACACAAATAAAATATACCTGCTATTATTTATTGACTAGCCTTTACCCGCAGATTCACCCGCAAGAATATCCCATCATCATCATCAATTAATTTAAGAACTTTGTTCTTGTCGGGGGAGCATTTTCCATCTTATTCTGTCCTCAGCCATCGATTTCACCTCCCTATACGACACGACCATCCCATCCCACAGGAAGTGTAATTTTGCCCGGAATGAAAACTAGCCTATATTTTTCTCCGTACTCTTAACTACATGTACGATGAATTTCAAAAAGATTTTTTGAGTAGATAAAGCGTAAAGAGGTAAAAAACAAACAAACGTTCCTATGCGTTTATAATATTAGTTGGGATTTCTTTAAAACACGTTTATTCTCATATATCATTAATTAGTTGTGTTCATCACAGAATACAAGAAGGTATTATTATAAACAACGTAAGGCTTCACGGAAGGGTATTAATTTACGGGTGGAAGGTCACTCGACCGCACCCGAGGGTGGGTCCTGAAGAATGGCAGCAATCTTGCGGTATCCCACCCCTAGTGGAGAGAAACTATTGCTTTATATTGAGGGTATCATCAATGTCCTTGTCGTAAGATTTGTTCATAACAACGGCAAAATGGCGGACCAATAAATATATATCCATTTCTTCATAAAAAAATAAATCTTATTTTAGTTAAAAATTTAAAATACTTTATAGCGGAAGTGGTTAAGACCGTCCGCATGTGATCGAAAGGTCTCAGGTTCGAATCCTACTCATGCCACATGGTTTGTATACCAATCTGACTTTTATATATAGTTTTCATAGGTGATCTATGAACTTCCTTCCGGCGAAGGAAAACATCGCATAGTATAAATATATAAATATTTATAGTTCATAGTATAAATATATAAATATAAATATATAAGGACAAATCACACAGATTGAGCTAGCCTCAAAGTAAGTTCTAGGCTTATGTTATGGGATACTAACTCAATGATATAGATAAACATCCAAGACCCGGACCAATCAGAAAAAGATCATTTTCCATCATGACCCGACCGGGGATCGAACCCGGGACCTCTCGGTTCAGAGGCAAGCACTTTACCACTAAACCACCGTGGTCGTCTCCGAGGTGTATATGATTACTTGGCTTAGACGCGGTAGGTAGTCGATATCATGCCTAACATCATCATTATGTTAAATATTAGACGATCTCCGTGGCCTAATGGTTATCATGCCGGACTCCTACATTGGAGATCCTGGGTTCGATCCCCGGTCAGGTCAAGATGGAAACTGAACTATTTCAGATTGACCTCGGTCTTGGATGTTTATCTATACATGTATATGTTATAAAATATAGTATCGTTGAGTTAGTATCCCATAACACAAGTCTCGAACTTATTTTGGGGCTAACTCAATCTGTGTGATTTGTCCATACATATTTATTTATATATTCAGGACATAGGGGGGTCACGTTTTCATTAAAACTTGCTTGGCTTCGATATGTTTCCTGATACTGTCGTAAATTACACTGTTTGTTGCTACGCTACGTGTTTCTTGCTGGGGTGGCCCATAGCTTGATAATATGAATATCTACCATAAATGTGAAAGTGTGTTGGTTTATCCTACTTTTACGTCAAAAACGAGCATTGCATTGAAGTGATTTTTAGTGTTAAAATAATTGGAATAAAAAAGGCTACTTTTTTCCGCAGGTGGAGTCGTATACACAAGCCAGGAATGTTATTTTGATGGGGTGATATTTAATGGGGTTTGATGGGGTGATAGCTAATTAATAAAATAGAAATACTCATTCCAAATTATTTTTCGCAGTGCCCTGTCTAATACTATAATGGTCTATGACAAAATCCTGCACCAACTCATCTGAACACAACCGTGAAGTGTGAAAAGAAACCGTTTTAAAAGTCAAGTGCAGTTTTCCACAGTTTTCACAAGTGGGGCAAGTTTTTTCACCCAAGTTTTTACAAGTGGACGATCTGGGATGAACCGATAGGCCCCCACGGCTTAAAACACAAAATGTATAGAGAGCAAGCTGTATACTCTTGCTTCGTTATGTTTGTAATGGCAAATTATATAAAATTCATTTACACAATCCAGCCTGGCTTCGCACCTATTAAACTTTGGGAATAAATTGTTTAAATAACAGTGAAGACTGCATCAAAATAGTGGTTTAAATGAAGAAAGCTTAAAAACAAACAGCGGAGGGTGACTTTGTGACACAATTCCTTCCCTGTCTTCAACATTAATATAATTTTATGTAACTTATAACTTTACAAAGTAGATACAATTTTGCTAATAATCCAAAGGCATTCCGTATATAAATTTAAGGTTGAACTCGGTTAAGTTTGTACAGCACTTGTCAAAACTACATAGTGACTATTTACAAATCTTTATTTAAATAGATGTGAAATATTTAATTGATTTGAGATAAAATAATCACGACTTAATTTATTCTTTTTAGGAGGCAGTTGGGCAACTGTATCTCTGTATGAATACTGTTCTGTTTCCTCACGGGCGAGTGAAGGTTACCCAATGGTACATGGAAATTGGGTCATTTGTCCTTTGTCTTTGTTCTAAATGTGTAGTTTGTCGGAATGGGAGACGTGATAGAGGGCGCTTTTGTTGATGTGGATTGAACGAACTGAATCTCTGTATTTGTACCTATTTTACTTTGTAAATAAAATTATTTCAATGTTAATTTACCGATTGAGTTAGCGAATTCCTTAATTATATAAATATGTAATGTTTTTTTTGTGTTATTGAAATCCAGTGCAGCAAAGTCCTTGATGGATTGTTTGAATGAATACTAAAGTTGTTAAAAGTCATGATTTAAATATCAAACGTTAAAACAATAATAACTTAAATAAATGCACCTCAGTAATAGAAACAGTTCTGTAGCATATACTTTTTTAATTTATTGACCTCATATAACGCTTTTCGCGATCATAAACTACTATTTTAACTACTATATTTGTAAATAACTTCGATTTGTCCACAACAAAAAAATATCATTTTATATTAAACTATACAAGTCAAAATTGAATTTTGCGACTGTCGATCGAGGGAATGCAGGGCCCCAGCGAGGCGTCCGAGGGGCTCTGAGCCTGCCCCCGAAGCCCCAATAGGTCGAGGCACTCTTAACGACTCTAATAACGAGGTTATGTACCGCTGATAGTGATTCTGCGAAGTTTTGTTGCTAGGAGATATTGATTGATGTCGTATGCATGGTATTAGTAGGTCCCACGTACAACGAAATACTAAATCCATGGTAGCATGTTATATGTATTTTAGATATCATTTTGATATTTTTATGTAAATTAATTTAGAACTAAAACAACGAAAATAAATTATGGAGATCTCTCTCTTTTCGAGTGTGTTAATTTCTAACACTGGTGGCAGTTTATATTCAAGACGCCTCAAAGCGTGACTTTTACGACTACCTACTGCGCCTATATAAGCAAGTAATCGAATACACACAATACTTACATATACATAACATACACAGTTGAACTTAAAAATCTGCCATTGTGCAAGTTTCCTCGCGATTTTTATTTTCACCGTAAGCAAGCGATGGTCTATGAAAACTATACACGAGTCAGCTTGGTAATATTCGTATCGTCATTAAATACAATGTTAAATACCCTACTCTTATCATAGAGAGCAATTTCTGAACAGTTAACTAACCCGAACATCACGTATCTATTTAGGTTTCCGTGAAATATACTCAAAGTTGTAGTCCCGTTCTAATGAAATATGTCTTGGGGGAGGGCATTAAGGACGACGCCTTAAGCCCACATTAGGGGTTGGTCGATGCGAAACTTATTAAACTAGGGGGATGGTACGCTATATGGAAATTGTTTATATAGTTTGTTGTAGATAGTGCTTCGGAAAGTTGGCTTGAGATAGGTTAAATTTATAGGAGACTATTTATTGTGGCACTAACTGTACCTCGCGGCTGCACTCGTGTATTGTCGTGATTTTAGTACACGTTGTTCATGGTTTGATGTTCGTCTTGCAAAATTCGTCATCTGATAAAGAAAAACAGACTGAAGAAGCGGGCTATTCATGCTCAAACCTTGTCTAGTTTTTTGCACATTTCTGTAGGTAAATAAATATTGTTATGTTCTTTGTAAATGAATGAATAAATATAATTTTTTTGTAATAGTACCGATTCGATAAACACCCTACTCCATATTTTCTGTTGCTATTCCTGGAATACCTAATTGTATTTCTCCAAGATCACCTTGAGAAATACATATTTCTCATGGTATTCTTGAGGTGTCTACTCAAACTCAATACACTGTTGCATATTAAATGACATCTGTAAGATTGTATGGAGAATAATAAGTGAAATATTACTAATTTTTTTGTTAAACCACATTTGTCAATACGTCTTTGGAGAAAAGGCTGTGGTGAAGTTTTTTTGCACCGCTTCTTCACCTGCGCTTTGGAAGTCGGTCTTAGTTTTGAATATATTTTTGATATCAATAAGTGATAGTGATAGTTCATAAGTGATAGTTCATTAGCGCGTTACCACGTCTAGACTGTTGTTGCAAACCGTTAAAAAGCACAAAGTTGCATATCTGGGACATATTTTGTGGCACGACCGATACCAGTTGCTTCAACGTATTATCATGGGCAAATTAGAAGGCAATAGACGTGCTGGGAGACGTAAGAAATCATGGCTGAGAAACATAAGGGAGTGGACTGGAATCAACAGAGTGGAACACCTGTTTCGCCTGGTCATGGACAGGGTGAAGTTTGCGGAACTGACGGCCAACCTCCAGTAATGGAGAGGCACTACAAGAAGAAGAATAAGTTATATATATTTATCAATTTTGAATTTGTATTTACTTTTACATAGGTAATTTCCTATCTATCGCAGTGTGTGCTAAGCTCTAGTGTTCGGAAAGTTTGCGACAAATAGCTTTGGCCGCTAACGACTTTAGTTGCCAGTTTCGGGTTCACTATAATGCGTAGGTAGTTTGTATCGCTAGTGCCTCATTAACTCTCGTGGCTGTTTTTAAGAATTTTCGTTGATTTTTTAAAATATTAGCGTGGGTAACCAAAAAATGATTGGATTATGGTATATTTGAAACAGTTTCCTATCTTACTATAATATCACTACATAGTATAAAACAAAGTCGCTTCCCGATGTCTGTCTGTCCCTGTGTAGTTATGGTAGATCTTTAAAAATAGGCAACGGATTGTGATGCTGGTTTTTTTTGACCGAGCGAAGAAGGCGAGCGAGGTGTACAATTCAACTTGGGGCAAAAATACATTTTTTGTATGTACGCATGTTTGTAACGCGATAACTTCGAACCGTTGATCTGATTTTGATGAAATTTAAAAGGTATATAGAATCTGTCAATGGAATTTTTAAGTTCGTGGCGCACCAAATATGGTTCAGTCGTTTTTGAAATATTCACAATTTTGTAAAAATTTATTGTGTTCGCGAGTTCGCGGCGAATAACTATTATTAATATTATTATTAAGTATTAAATAGTGTGATTTCTGAAGACGGTTTAGGAGTATCATTTATTTAGTTTTAGTTTTACCCGAACGAAGCCGGGACTGGTCGCTAGTGATAAATATAAGAAATAGCTAAGATAGGAAAATGTTTCCGACGACCGTGCGAAG
Source organism: Plodia interpunctella (assembly GCF_027563975.2). NCBI lineage: Eukaryota > Metazoa > Arthropoda > Insecta > Lepidoptera > Pyralidae > Plodia > Plodia interpunctella. Next base: position 2,709,448 of record NC_071310.1, read on the forward strand.
TGAAGACGAAGAAGTAGAAAAGACTATGCATTGACGCACAACGGCTGAGGATGAAACCGGTAAAATTCACATGAGAAAGAGAGAAACGTATTTCACGCGCGTTACAGGCGCCTATGAAGGCCCACTTAATAATTAAAACCATATAAAATAAAATGTAATTAAAAATTCTTTTAACTTGTAATAAATACGTTACACTTTCATCAACGGTAAATACCGTTATTACAAGTTGTAAATATACAGCTGATTTAGCATTGTACAGTCAATAGCACATTGATCTGCCCATATTCATTGCAAACTCGCCGCTATTACCGCGCCATAGAGGTTCATGCAGGGTAACTTGATGTGCTGTTGACTGTACATATTTCAAATATTATGGCCATCATTGGCTTGTAATCTATTAATATCTAACCACTGGTTTTTAACTTTATATGGGAGAGGAAATCCTTCGAACTTTGATTATTTAATGAAGTATATTATTTTTTTTTTTGCCAAATAGGCTTACAGTCAATCGATTCGTACACCTAGGTGCAAGCTAACCTAACGGCTGACGTAGTTTAAACAACGCAAAATCCTATTTCCAGCCTATTCGGAGGATTCAGTGTAACACCCTCCATAAGTAGTTCCAACTAAAGGTGCCCACCCGAAATGTTTACAAAGCATTTGCTTAATAACTGAAACTTTGGGGGTTGGGTCGAATTCTCCTAATACCTAGTTGTTTGCCTGTGGGCGTGACACGCGGAGTTACGATCTTACTGGACGTGGCACGTAGCTGTTCTACTAGTAGAACTTGAGGGATATTTTTCTCCGGTTAGTCCTACTAGTAAAACTGAACGATATGAACTAATAGTGTTTTTTTTCTGTCTATTTCTTTTGTATTTGTGTTTTCTTATTCAATAAAAGTTATTTCAAACATACAAACAATAGAACTATATAGATAGACAGTTGTAATTTAAATTTATATGTAATTATAATTAAACCTTCGGGTCTGTTTTACTGCTAGTTGTTAAAGTATCTGATATGTAACATACGAAAAGATAGCGTTAAAATCGGGCAGATTTATCTAGAAAAAGATTCTGGATATATGGCCAATCTACCTCATATAGCCTGAAAAGCAGAATCGTGAGGGCTGGTAGAGTGGAGACCATGGAGCAGAAAACGTCTGGACGTTTTCTATATATTTATGGTCTTCTGACTGGCAGAAGACCATAAATAAGATGGAAAGACGGTATAAAGATAGCAGGCAGCAACTGGATCTTACCTGCCCAGAATAGGACGCATAATGAGGGCTACACCAATGGATGGATGGATGGATACATACTACACATTATCTGATACATGAACATTGCGTAGTTTGTATGAGAGCTTTTATTTACTGCAATGTAAAACAAGCAATGTATACCGAATCCAAACATTAATCGATAACTCGGGCGAATACAGAAGGTAGACAAACTACACCGCGATTATGGCCGGCAAAATATTTCATTGAGAAAGCCGGCATAATATTTGGCTGCAAAAGAAGAAAAACTAGAAATCCCTACCATCTCAATTTCCAAAGCGTCATCTTAACCACAGATTATATAATATTTCCAGTATATTAACACATCCAGCTACACTATATCCGCGTTGTGAACTATCATTAAAACTGTTTGCATGTGTGCGCGGGTCGTAAGGGTTGCCATGGCGACGAATCTTTAAGATCTCCCTCTCTGCCCGTCTCAGCTTTCTCCTTTCTCCTTTACACGCGTTTCTTGTCGGGAGGCGAAGTACCGTGCGCAAAATCAGTCGTTTAAACTTTAGTTTTCATTATTTATTTTTGTGTCAGCAGTTGTCGTAGCCTGCCCGCGGTAGTTTGTGACTCCAGGTCATTGACTATATCTATTCCAAATTTCATTAAAATCGCCCTAGCGGTTTAATTGTAAAAACGTGACAGACAGACAGATAGATAGACACACTTTCACATTTTCTATTGAACTTTAGATTTTTATGGATTAGGGGGCAACGAGAGCTGGTAACCTGATGGTAAATGATCACCACTACCCAGGAACTATGGAAATGCCATCACAGCTGAAATTGTAGATTTGTTTATTGAAGGTTCCAATGTGAAATTTTAATTTTTAACTTGGTATATCATTTTTGTTAAATAAATCTTTTCGACCATAAATGCTTACGTCGGATTGGAATATAATGTCTATGAAAGCTAATCTATAAGTTCTGTTCACGTAAAATCAAGTTTACATAAGCCACTAGACGCCACTAAGGGCCTACCCTTTCTTAAATACGATAACAATCAGAGCTGTGCTGAGTAGTTAGTCACTCTTTAGCAAAGTAGTTACCCTCTGTAATTAAATTTAAATATAGAATACAAAGGCAATGAAGAACAATTTCAGAATTCAAATGTGGAATGTAAAGAAATTTCCTTTTCTCCAGCCAGTACTAAAGGGTTAAGCGTTCGTGCCGGGAGGTCCAAGCCCACTAATGGAGTGGCGACCCCGCCCCGCTCCTCGCACCCCCCCGCTGCCCATAAAATTGTAAATTAGTGATGAGCTGCCCGCTACTATCGATTATTGATAGTTTTAGTTCGGCCCTTCAAGAAATTGACGACTTTAGCGATATTAAACTTTATGTTCATGGAAATAGGTTTAAATTTGATTAATGCGTTGTTAAGACGACGAGTTTGTTTCAATTTTGAAGTTATAATATTTTAATAATTTATGATGAAATTATTTAATTTAAATACAATATCTAGTATAGTTATTTAGATTCTACGTGTCATAAAGTAAATAATGAAGTATCAATTTCGATGCCTAATTAATTAAGAAGTAAGTATTTTAAACAATTGAATTGAAACTAATTAATGAACTCATTAGGGTATATGGTTTAAAATGTGTGTAATATACAATTTTATGACTTACGGTTTAATACCATCGCACTTCATAACAATGTTATTCAAAATAATATAGTTTGAATAATAACTCACCAACTTATCAGGTCCGGCACCACACTTAGACCACTACATAACGGTGTCACCGCCGCAGCATCTCTGCAAGTACTAAATGTGTCTTCAAAAAATCATGCTAACCTCTTTATAAATATTAATGAGTGGCCAGTTATATCCGGTTAAGAAGTTATGGTAATGGTCAGCATCATTGTCAGTCAACCGGTTCACACCGGTAAATTAAGGGTGCTGAATAAGTGACAACCCTATTACATTCGAAATTCAAACTCCATGAGCCTTACCTTTATATTTTTAAGGAGCATTTTTGAATATGGAATTATTTTTTGAATTATAGTTTTAAATTTGTGTAACTGAAAGGTGTGTGCATACAAAATAAGCTCGATAGTGCAGCATCCCTTGCTGTTCCAAATTTGAACTCGTGGTCTTTTGACCTCGTCCATTTTAGTGTTAATCTCGTGTCGTGGGATAGCTGTGAGTATAGTATTCTGTGGGAATTGGTCTTTGAGACCTTAGGGAGATGTCTGGAGCTTGTCGTGACGATGACCGTTTGAAGGGTTGGACGAGATAATAAATTTAGAGTTAACGAATTATTCCTTAGAAAAAAAATATTACCACGAATTTATACAGCGCCTTAGATTAGAAAATTTGCACATAACGAAAAACAGAATATTAAAATCAAGTTACGAAATACTACTTAGAGTTTACCTAAAACTAGACAAATAAATGTCAAGCGCTTAAAACGTTGCTTCATTTGACATAAGATTAAATTACCTAGGTATTTTACGAAAAATATTGGGATTGTATCGAGTGTTTCCAATCATAAATCTATGAACCCGTATTCACGGTGTCTGACTGTCTGTACCACACCCACAGAGCCGCGGACACTCCCACCTCTGTTCGGTTCATTTCCTGGCGCAAATCGTCTTGTAGCGATTCACGATGGTCCATCCGATATTTTGATTGAAATTTACAATTTCTGTGAATGTATATGATGATTCATGTAGTTTTCGATTAAATTTTAGTAAACTATTACTTTTAGTATTTGACATCGTCAGAATACGATATTCGACGACCTCGGTGGCGCAGTGGTAAAGTTCTTGCCACTGAAGCGAGAGTCCCGAGGTCATGATAGAAAATGATCTTTTTCTGATTGGCCCGGGTCTTGGATGTTTATCTATATATGTATTTGTTATAAAATATAGTATCGTTGAGTTAGTATCTCATAACACAAGTTTCGAACTTACTTTGGAGCTATCTCAATCTGTGTAATTTGTCCTAATATATTTATTTATTTATTTAGATTTTACAGTACTCATGATCTTCTTTTCGAGTCGAAATAGTAAATAAATTATATTAATTAAGACCAGAACACAGCCACAGCAATCACAATCTTCCACTGGCTTTCGTAAGAAATACACACAATAATTATTTTTATAGTGGAGCGCCGGCGCAGTACTAGCGCAACAACTTGGCGCCGGGAGGTCAAAGAGGGGAATGGAAGAAGATCGCGGAGGAGGCCAAGACACATAAAAGGTTGTAGGGCCACAGGAAGTAATAGTGGAGCCTCGGCCGATAGCTAGTAAAGTATAAAAATGCGAAATGATTTATAACTGACCCAATTGTCACAAAAAAAATCATTAAAATCCGAATTAAAATATTATTAGAAATCTATCATCAAATTCAAATTCAAATTAATTTATTCAAAAATACAAACACAAAACATATATAAAAAATAAAACTAGGTAATATCATCGGCATAACTTACATATAATATTTATTATTGTAGATAAAGTTTCGGTTTTAATTTTAACAAATAAAAACAGAAGTGTAGTGTACAGAAATGCATCCGCCACAAGCTTCGTCCAAATATATAACAGAGAAATCCTCAACATGCTTCGTGAAATATTTTATTAATCTAACAGGCCTCCCCGCATCATACCAGGCTCAAAAGTTCCCATTATACTGGCTGCATTGCCACGCTGTATGGCAATGGAGATTTTTTGAGACAGATACGATATAGAACGCCTATCATGAGAAAGGTCTCATACCCTGCGACCTAATTCTCTAATAATTTTTTTCGCCTCAGCCCTCCAAACACCCGTGGTCTCAAATTCTACTGGAACAAAAATATATGATGGTTTTAGTTATTCAACATAATACATACATAGCGAAACGTTAAATCTATCTGATACACACATACACTATCGGTCTATTGTCGATCTCAGATTCAGAGAGACAAGAGTCCATTCCACGTCCATGAATGAAAATTGTACAGTTTATTGACGCAACGAAAAACCAGCAACATACGAGTAGGTACGTCGAAACTGTCAAAGTTTGGCGAACTGTTTGCCGATAGTAGACAGCCTTATAGCACATAAACGAAAGATCAATTTAGTATACCCTGAAACTTTAAACTCTGAAATAATCTTTCGCTTATCGACTGAAATGGCAGTAAATGGCAGACAAACTAGTAGACGTGCACGCACATAAAGTGTTTATCTGCGACGCCTTGGGTGAGATCGGGCGCGGTGGAAGGTATAAGTGATACACTTATTACTATTGACCTATAAATTCTCGCGCGGCCCGATCTGATGCGATCTTATGCCAATGGCAATTGTTTTTATTATCTCCAGGATTGAAGGGTTAATTATATGATATACTAAACGACAGGTATTAAACGCGCACATACCTTTTTTATTTTCCAGATGTTTCGGACCTTGTAAAACAAAAAAAATAAAAAATCTTAAATATGAGCGGGAAAAATAATATAAGAATTTATTTCTCCAAAAGAAATTAATGCCAATTACATTGATATCAAAGGATCCCACACAAGGATAAACCTGTAGGTCTGTAACCCAGTGTCACAGCCCCGTATACATCAGGAATATGACGATGAAAGAGAGAGAGAGAGAGAGAACATGAAAAATATTGTGGTATGTAATATTTTTTGTATTTCGAAAATCGCTTCATCTTGTGTCTCAGAGCTCTTGCAAGTAATTTGCACGAGGCGCTAGTAAAGCATCGCGATGGTATGGGATTACATTGTTGTCTAATTCCGCTAAGCAAGCCCGGGGCGCCGCAGCCGTCATAAAGCGGACGCTATTAACCGACGTTTCTGATAGGGCTCAGAAGGAATGTGTTTTTGAATAGGAAACAAACATTACGTGATCGCCGAAAAGTATGTGAATATCTTCTTTATATTTGAGTGTGATAATTGCTAACATCGGGGTTAGATTTTATTAATGTCGCCTAAAGGCATATGACATATGCCTGCCGCATCTAGTGGCAAGTTATCGCGTTTCCGCACCACTATATTAAATTATTTAAATGAAACAGTTTAAATTATTTACTATAGTGGTGCGGAAACTTAGAATAGGACCGCTTCATTGTCGCGTATGGATGTCGTACGAGGCGGTTAAGGGAATAGGGATAGACAACAATAGCATTCCCAAGGAGTGTTCAAGTCAAGCAAGCGGCGGCGCAACCTTTATAAAATCACACCGGAATTCTTCAAAAATTTAATATGATATTTTTATATACGTTGCATGTTACTATGCAGATTAATAATACGACCATAAAATGCTGTTCCTATGTAAGGTACATTTCACAAAACAACATAAAAAGTATGGACCAAGCTGTGGCTTATCGCTAAGCAACCGCTTCCAGCCAACCATAGTTTTGTGTCATTTGTGTTTCGAGTTTTCCGTAACTATCACCGCAATTATACTTAACCCAGATACGTTTTAGTGCGAACCAGTGCGCGAAATAAGAAGCCCTTTATAAAAACCCTTTTATGGCTTAAAAATAACGAAGATGCACCCCTAAGTACGCGTACATTACACGCTCTGCCAGTATTTAGGTCACACGCACTGTGCGTTTAGGTCTTTGCTAGGGTTGGCACATCGACGAATATTTATATATTCATAATTGTCTTATAAAAAAAGGTTAGCTGAAGCTATTTGTTATTTTGTGCGAAGAGAAAATATATTTTGTTTATCTGCTTTTTTTCTTTGTATGAATAAACTCAAAAACTATTGGGTCGATTTTGATTGACAAATCTTCAGAAGGAACATACATAGGCTTTTTTGATTATAGTTGTACCCGAGCGAAGCTGGGGCGGGCCGCTAATATAATAAATATTCAGATATTTTTATTAATATATCGTTTGTGAACCAATGGTTGGACTCGTAGATAATGATGTATGGCTTTATGTCCACTTAATAATTATAAGTACATAAATAAAGTATAAGCACATGTATAAATTTATGATTTTGTTTTGTTAAGTTCTTAATCATCATTTTTAATTTCTATTTCATAATCAAACTAAAAAGAAACACATAAGGGACAGTTTTTTTAAGGATCTTTATTAATGAAATAATACAATAAAATTTAAAAATATAATGTCGGTCTGGTTAATTTAATAACACTAGCTTATATACTATTAATAATTATGATGTTGTTGCATCGACGCTACAGTTACCCGTTTCTCTTGGACGTGATGTGCTGACACAACGTCACATGAAAATAGGGCTGACATAGATTATTTCATTTCCTGTAACACATCACGTCTAAGTCGCGTATAATGTTGTGTTGGCAGCCCTGTGCATTCAACTCCGCACAGACATAGCCGGCCCCCCCTGTGTCGTTCAACTCGTCTTTGCTTCGTCTATTTATATAATTTTCTGTAATTATTCCTAGGGTTATAGGGGAGATAGGTTATGGACGTTACCAATGACGCTGCAAGCTTTCGTCCGCAACTTCGTACGCGTAAAAATCCTCTTTTGATCCGGGAAATTTCGGGTAATCGTCTTAAGTATCAGATGTATACAAATTTTAGCTTAAGAAATAGCTTAGCCTACTCGTATATTAGCTTTATGGCGCATGGTTTCACCCTGGAATAGTACCACTGTATATCCTCCCGAGCATGTTTTGCGTGGCGATTAAGGGATACAAGGGATAAGGGCCTATATGGGGCAAAAATACATTTTTTTTATGTATGTACATACAAAAAATGTATTTTTGCCCCAAGTTTAATTGTACACCTCGCTCGATTCGCTCGCTCGGTCAATAATATGAAGTGAAAATAAACCTAAAGTATTGTTTGTCTCTCTCTGTCAATATTAAATATGAGAAAGTGCGGTAGTGACAAAACATCTATCATATTCTAAGGTGGCAATAACGGAAGATTATTCCAGGCACGATTTCCAAGGAATCTGGATGGCCTAATGAAAATTGAAGGTGGAACGCAACGGCAGAGTCGCATTCAGTTATTACTATTTCGAGTCCGAGAATTCTGGAAATTATTTGGTAGTTCTATAATAATCTATATAAGAAAAGAGTCATTTGGATAAACTCTTTTTAAAAAAAGATAAAGGTGGTGGGAAGTGGTGGTGGCGCAGTGACTAAGACGCCTGAGGATCGAAAGGTCCCAAGTTCGAATCCCACTCGTGACATATAATATGTAATCCTACTTATAACCTAATAAATACATTTTTATGTGTAAGTATTTTATCATCTGTCAACTTAATTAAATAAAATAAGTTTTTTTTACAAAAATGTAATTTTTGACTTAAGCCTTAATCGTTAAGAGAGATTTTATTGCATTTAATGCGTGACAAAAATCATGTTTATGCTGTAAACCGATAAGGAGGTCCCTCGGTGGAACCGATCCTGGTTGCACCGCCCGGTAATATTTATCACAACTGCATTGTCATTTTAACTAAACGTGTGTACAAAATTTCAGCTCCATCGGTTGAAGTTATCTGCTTCAAAATTGAGTTACAAGATTATATATATATAAATGGCAGTTTGCTTTGCGATGTTCGAAACAAATTTAAATTGATACTTCTTTTCATTTACAGACGGGCGTTCGAAACGCCGCGTTTGGAACGCCATCACATCTCCCACCCAACACCCGCGGCCTGAAGATCATTATCTGCAGAGAAAGTTGGGAGGAATCTAGTTAGTCCCACCCCCTACCCCTTAACTTGTTATAAACCAGTTTAGCCATTCAGTTGTGTTGGCCACCTGCGAAACAAGTCGATGTTTGGTTTAACAACAGCTCGAAATAAAGCCTGATTCTATATTTCGATTTGGATACTATCAAATAATTTTCTTATGTCATCCTATACAGTATGTTTCAATTTAAATTATCACAAATAAAAACAAATCAAGTGCACTTATATACCTATCGCCGAATTCGGACACATGCCGACGCGAATGCATGAACATAGCGTACTTTGTATGAGTGATTTTATTAAGCGCTATGAAAATCCAGCAATGCATCCCGATACCACCAAAATTCGACGAACTCTTCCGCGATAGTGTGGGGCCGGCATAGAGTTTGATTTTCACTAGAATACTGAGACAATAGTTCCTGTCGTTTTAACACGATTCAACATATTATTTAGTCCACCCATGTTTGTTTCTTACTACTCATTAAGACAACAATAAAAATGTTTTACAACAGTATTACTTGCTCAAAAGGTTGTTTAAAACATATATTTTTTAATTTAAATTATTTTATTAAACCTAAGATTTTGTGAGATTTTATTTATTATACATATAAATTACATTATACAAATGAGTGCAAGGGTGCTACTTATTTCAAATGAAATCTCTTCCAGTAGACCCGTGAGAGGAGACCTTCAGCTAAAACTGGTGTCAGATTTTATTGAAGTACGACTAAATAGTCAATCAAAGTACAAGTTTCTTCACTGCATATTTTCCATGCATGAGTCAGATCGGTATACAAAATCATGTGGCACGAGTAGGCGTTGAACCTGGGACCTTCTATCACAGACGGGCGTCTTAACCACTGAACCACCAACGTTTTATTTCAATTTGTCAGATATAATCTGTGACTTTTACCTTTTAAATAAAATTAAACATACATTGATGCTTATATTTCATACGTAGTAAAATGTCTAGCAATAAAATCTTATTCCACACATAGCTGGAAACTTTACATATAGCAGGATTAAATAAATAATACCTCTTGGGTCTCCTCTCAAATGACTAACAATTCTTTAGACAACATACAATTTGTTTAATGATATCTACTTTTCTATCTTTTAATAAATATTTATTGTAAAATGTATTATAGTTTTCTATAATAAGATGGTCCACATCGTGAGGAAACTTAGAGTCTACAAACTTGTGTGTGAAATGGAGAAGGCAATGGCAAACCATTAATAGCGCCAAGAAAGTCGTTGTGTGTTTCAATCCACGTAATGACCACAACTCTCAGCAATGAGGAATAAGACGAAGAATAAAGTAAAAGCTACTGAATCTGAGGGCCTGTACTTGATATCCATAGAACTTGTATTATTAAGGTATTATTAAGTCCAGAGCATCACCATACGCATCATTAACACACATTGTGATACCGACAGAAAATATATGATAACCTAACCTGCCTCCCAGAATCAAAAACCATGTTGACCACGACCACTCTGTCAAGAGTGATACGACTAAGTTGATGACGTTGTGTAGTGGTAACCGCGGTTATCTGCAGGTCCTGGTTTCGATACCCAGGTCTGATGTGGTATGACCGGCCTAGTGTGTGCCTTTGTGTCAATTTGTATTTTAAAAACTACCATTTATCCTTACATATTATAAGTCAAACGCCTCTGCCGCGTCTATCTGTCTGTTCGCGCGATAAAATCAAAAATTACTCCACGGATTTTCATGCGGTTTTCACCAATAATTCAGTGTGATTGCTGAGGAACGTTTAGGTGTGTAATTTATTATGATTTTCCAGGAGTAAAGCCGGGGCGGGCCGCTAGTTCAAAATAATAGTGGAATAAAATCTGATATCAGTCAACACACTCGATGAGAAAGAAGAAAAAATCGAACATTTAAAATGCTAAGTCTATTCTTGACTTAGTCTATGCTTGGTAGCAGCCTAATTGCCTACTTAGGGTCCAGATACGAGCGGAGCCGGGATATGGAGGAAAGATAATGGAGCTAGTCTAAATTACGAGGGTCTTATGGACGTTGGATATTAAAGAAATTACGACCAAGTTTGCGCCCTTCGTGTTAGTTCAAATATATCGGATGGTGAATAACAAGACAATTCTATGGAATTGTAAGTAATACTTTCTATGAAGCGAAGCGGTGGTGGTGTAATGGTTAAGGCCTGTGGTTTGAAAGGTACCAGGTTCGAATCCTACTCGTGCTACGTGAGTTTATATACCAATCTGACTCATGTATAGTAGTTTTCAAGAGCGTGGTGAACCTGCACATTGATTGATTTACTGTGTGTGAAATGGAGAAGGCAAACCACTCCTTTAACAGTGCCAAGAAAGTTTATATGTGCGTTTCATTCCGCGTATAGACCACGACCCTCAGCTAAAGCAGCAAATTCCCACGGGACCGAAGCTCCGGTGCGCAGATAATTATGTATATTTGTATTTAGGTATAAATATTACAGATATCAGTCTTACACAACTGTTGTCTAGATAATTTCGTTTTTATTTACTACAAATTTAAGTGCATTTGAACTGAACATAATCTATCGTATTGGGAAGCAGAGATGAGGTCTAATGTTATCACGCAAGCTCAAATTATGCCTATTTTTATGTGTAAATTCAATATTTCCGTTGCGGTATAGGTACAGGCTACCTATACCTTTGTGCTCATAGACAGACACCGTCCTGTTAAATAATTATCCCAAACCCAATCAAATTACTTGCTTGTCACGAGACGGTAAGACATTCTCTCCAGGATCACCCCCTATTCCCGGGCGGCTTCACCCCCGGACAATTTCGTCAAATCATCTTCACCCCACATTTATACTGATGAAGATATGCTAATATGGCACTTTGTCGCAACGAGTTTTAGGTTAGGTCCGAGAAATTTGACTGTCATTGCTGGCTAAAATTGTGTTCTTTATTTATTTACGTCATTATTCTCGCTGGGTAGACTGTGTTAAGTGTCGAAGGCCACGTTTAGCTGTATGGCGGGTTTAATTATGATAGCCCGTCGCATACAACACGAATTTCTAACGTAGGTATAGCCTTTACAATCTCTTGCAAATTAGGCGTGTATTTTATTATATTTTTACCCGAGCAAAGCCGGGACGGGGCCGTTATTGGAGCATAAAAGCATGATGTAATATTTAAGAATCAGTAAATATTCTCATGTAATTTATAGACTTATTACGTCCATCACTTTCATCTTCATAGTCGTATTCCTCATGGCTGAGGGTCGTGGTCATTACGTGGAATTAAACACACATAACAACTTTCTTGGCATTAGTAATGGAGTGGTTTGCCATTGCCTTCTCCATTTCAAGTTAATAATCAACCAGTGTGCAGGTTTCCTCATGATGTTTTCCTTCACCGGAAGCAAGTGGTGACCGATGAAAACTACTATATATGAGTCAGATTGGTATACAAACTCATGTGGCACGAGTAGGTTTCGAACCTGGGACCTTTTGATCCAAAGGCCTTACCCATTACGCCACCACCGCTTCAATCACTTTAGAAATTTGTCATTGACAGTATAAGACAGAACATTTTTAACGAGACTTTTAACCATGGATTTAGTTAAATACTACGTACAACGGAATACATACTAATTCCATGCTTTTAACTAAAATATGTTGTTACTTTTTTTTTAATGAAAGGGATTATCAATAATTACTTATTGGAATGTGACAATTTATTACTGATCTTTAAGCTATCAAGCTAAGCTAGAAAACAGTTATCATAATTCACTAGCAACGTTCTAAAATATTTTACGGGTTATTAATAACTTTTTGGAACGAAATCTTTACGAATTATTTCAAAGTCTGCGATTCATGGAATTGTAAGTAATAGAGAATAGATTTATAGGACATAGTTTATTTAAATGCGAATCAATGTTCTAAAAGTAAGTTCTTATTAGAATTTATAAGAAGTCCTACCGCCATCTAGCGATGAGTAGCTAACAACAAAAAAGCTAACAATTATTGTTATTATTTTTAGATTCCATAAAAAATATCAAAAGGGATTTAATAGGTGATTTAAAATTATAAACAGGTAATTCGAAACTAAAAGCTTGATTTAAAAAGAAACATTTTTTTTATGCTGATGGCGGTGTCGCCCCCTGACGGTATTAAGTCATAAACCGAGTTAAGGTTCATTCACAAATCTTTTATGAAGAAAGTAATTCCTAAACCCATATATAACAAAAGTGTTTGATACTATTGAATATTTATTGGTTTTAGTAAAAGACTTTTAGTAAAGTGTGTGTAGAAAATGTTTTTAATCTTACCAAGGTTTACATATAGTTTCCCTATTCGCTTATAGATGGCGCCACTTGCTTTTACCAGGAAACTGCGATGGCGAATTCGACGAAGTAGATTTAATATCACTTATCAAAAATAACAACGTTTGTCGTAAAAGTTGCCATAAACTTTTCGTATTGTGTACGTATTTATGGCTTCCTTACACTTAACATTTTTTTTTGTTAATGTTTAACGATGTTTTTATTTATATTTGTTTTACATCGGAACACTTTATTTCTATTCTAATCACAGATCAACACAAAAAAAAAACTAAACATTTTGAACTACTAGGGCCCTTCGGCATCGACATCATGATTTAGGACAGCATTCTTCTAGAAAGTAGAACCCAGAAAAAAATTAAAATCACACCAGACAATTGCAAGTATCGCGTAACTGTAGGTATGTTCAATTTAATAACTGCTTAATAAATTATTCGATGTAATTATTTTTTTAAGTAATATCTAGTCGTCTGTAAAACTTGGAACTATTACTTAGTTCCAAAAAAAAAAAAAACTCAACCTTTTGAGCAAACAATGTTTCGTTCTCATAGTTGATCACTGTGCTAGATTAAGCTTAAGAAGTGACGCTCCAGGATCCCAAAATCATAGTTTTATTTTTAATAAACGCAATTTTTTTAAATGTTTCTGTTATCCACCTCAATTGGGACAAATTTGTAATGAGCTTGAAATATTACATCATCATCATCATGTAATTCAAGGGCGAGGCTCTTCGTCGGTGGAGTTTCCTCCATTGTTCTCTCTCCAAAGCCAACTCCTTCATTTCTTGATACGACACGACACTCACGAAATATTACAATTTTGTAGAAAATCTCTCGGTGAAATCTTATCATCATTTCAGCCATTTTCAGCCCACTGTTGATTGTGGGCCTCTCTCATTTTACGTACCTAAAACCGGCGTAAAATAAGATTTATTTATTTACTCATACATACGTATGAGTAAATAAATAAATAAATATATTAGGACAAATCACACAGATTGAGCTAGCCCCAAAGTAAGTTCTAGACTTATGTTATGGGATACTAACACAACGATACTATATTTTACAACATATACATATATAGATAAACATCCAAGACCCGGGTCAATCAGAAAAAGATCATTATCCATCATGACCCGACCGGGGATCGAACCCAGGACCTCTCGGTTCAGAGGCAAGCACTTTACCACCGAGGTCGAGGAGTGCTTTTATAAACCGCAATGAAAACCAGCAATGTATATATGACTCCGCCAAAGTTAGGCAGTGTGGAGCCTGCATTGGCTGTGATACCTATAACATAAAACAATAATGTAGAAGTCTAGAATGGAGGGAAGTCTGTCCAGCAGTGGGAAACTTAAATACTTTATATAAATAATGGAAGTCACTTAAAAAAAATCTTATAAGCAATTAATCTTATAACTCTTAATAAGATTTAATTACAAGAAGAACATAAAAAATAAATAAAAATGTTAATTTTTTAAATTATAGCACCTGCCTACATGAAATAAGATCTGGGTAAAGTACCTATTTTAATTTTACCAGTAGTAACACAATAACTAGTTCGTATGAAAGCAATGTCGCACAAATATAAAATTCGCCGAAAATGTCGCTTGGTTTTTCATACAACTTCCAAGGTTAGCAATAAATAAAACAATGAATAATCTAAACATCTTTATTTCGTATTTATAAAAATTAAAACAGACAAATACTTATGCCTATTGTAAGTACGTAATTTATTCTAAATTCCTGTTTACAAAAATTATTTCAAACTTTGCCGGCTTTTTGGACGTTTAAAACTAAAAGAAGGAAATTTTTTATATTTATTACGTTTAGACAAAAGTCGTAGAACAAAAGATGTTAATAGAAATTTCTATGTCGCAATGGCAACACACTACACTCGATAGGACCAATAAAATACAAAATACTTGAAATCAACGGATGAATTAAACCAAAATTAATACCAGTCTTCGTCGGCCGTCGGCGCAACATGGCGGCAACTATCGTACCCCCTCCCCCGCCGCTTCTAACACCCCCTCCCCTCGAAATAGCTTGCTTTTTTGCGAGCGAAAGAGACCTTCCATTCGCAAAACGTTTCGTTCTAAAATATTTTCAATGCTCCTTTACTGCTATTGAAAATAAGACTTTAAAGCATTGCCATAAAACAGAAAATAGTTTGTATTCAAAGGAGTAGATACGACGTTATGACAATGAATTGGTTAGATGAAAAGTGTGAAAAAGCGAAAGAGATGGATAGAGGCGGCCGTCTCGGGCGGGGCCCAAGTTTTCGTGAGTCGTAGCTTAGCCGTCGATCCGCTCACTCGCGGTAATTTTAAACGGGCCAGAGCGGGACGGCGCGATTTTTCACGTTTTCTTTTTTTTGGTCGGTCTTTATCTTGCGGGGAGAAAAACGGTGCGTAGGGTGCATGGTGTGAGTCGGTTTCGGGTTGACTAGGATTGCCAGCTACCAAATCGATTTCGGGATTTGATAATAGATGGAATTTTTATCGGCGTTGTTTTAATAGATATTAGATAGAAATTTTGTCTTGTTGTATTTATCAAATAAAAATAAATGTGCGTTTCTTTGTAATATATTTTTTTCCAAAAATAGGTTGTTATCGAAATATGTATTTATACATTATGGAATAAGTATAGTATAAATAGTCTTAATTAATTTTGAATGGGTAAATATAAAAAAGCGCAAATTTGCGTTAAAATTGGATGCAGATACAAAATAAATTAGTGTTAAATATTAGATGTACAAAATAAAAAATCCTCAATTTTTTTTTAATTTGGATACCCTACAACCGCGTAGTTGCGTGTAACAGTTTAGGGGGAGGCTGCGTACACATACACACACACCATATATGGAGATAATGAATAGTGGTGTAGAATGTTTAATCAGGGTTTTGGAGTACTTAGCCCGGCAGAACGCTATATAATTACGACTAAAAATGATTTTCGATTTTGCTGCAATAAATTAATGATTTTTGTTGCGATGTTTATCATTAATTTTACCAATACATGCTCATTATTTGTTTTAAAACTATTTTAATGAGTAACAATTACATGTTTTGTTATCGAAAATTGGAAATATTTCGATAATATTGCACCGTTTTGTTTTGAGAAATCAATATTATTAAGAATGTTTTTTTTGAGACTTAATAGATACATACATTAAATATAATACATTTTATGTCTTTAACGACTTAGAAGTATTTATTATGAGTCTCACTCACCGTTAACTTTGACGTCAACTTTAAAGTGCGCAAAAACTTTTGCGCCATTTGTCTAAATGTCAGCGGCGCGCCGGTTAAAGTCAACGTCAAATTTGATAGTGCAACTCACCATAATTGTCAATTTATTAATTATTATCTAATTATACTATGAGTATCTGAATAATTAGTATAATATTAAGTCGAAATAGTGTTAAACTTAGAAACTAGACTATTTTAAAAATGATTCTAGAATAAGAAAGGATTTTAAAATGAAAATCTCACAATTTAAAAAAAATACATTGTGATTCATTTGTGAAGATTACCTTAACCCAATTGCATTAACATTTAACCCTTAAAGGGTCATCCGTGAGAACGCGGGTCAGGGGTCACGAGACCTGTTCGCTGAACAATTGACCCCAATAGGTCAAGCAAGACATTTGACCCCACGTGTGCCCGAATAATAATAGAATCGATATTTGCATAAAGCGAATTTTAAATAGATTTTCGGGGTAAATCCAAACTGAAGATTCTTCTCATAGGCATTTCAAATCAAATCAAAAGTAAAACAAAAAATATGTTATTTTTAATCCAAGTAATTATACTATCGTGGGCAAAATAATATATAGGATTTTTTGTCGATTCAGTAATATCACATAACTAATAAATACCCTAATATATAGATAATTTGACATAGTCCTAAAAATTCCTAGGTAAAAAAAAGTATCCTAGGACCTAAAAGGTCCAGTCGGTAGACATACCTAAGGAGTAGAAAGAGATTTTACGACCGGCAGTATTCCCAATGAGGTTTAACGTCAGACAGACTCCGACGTTAAACCTCATTGGGAATACTGTTGTCAACTGCCATGGTTTCTTATCCCTTACTTGCCTCGTACGACATCCACGGGAGGACTAAAGCTGGTGGCCATTATAAAGCTGGAATCACAAATCTCCATATTTTTTTTTTATTATATCTACGTAAGAAAGTACTACGTATGTAAATACTTAATAAAACCCTTTTGACCACCATAAGGTCAAGATATCTGACCCCGCTTGTGACACGGAACCCTAAAGATAAACACAAGCTGAGACTGTCGTCTTATTTGCATGAAGCGAATTCTTAAACATGAATTAAGAGAGCAAGTTAGAATTTTAATAAGCGATTGTGAATGACCCCGTTTTGGCGTGAGAAATTTTGCTGAGCGCTCGGTTAGAAGATAAAAATGAATAATATGCCCTCTCTTAAGTGCCTGATGAATTTTTTAGAATTTATCTAAATTTTCTATAGGAATATCAAATTATGTATTGTTAAGTTCATCGCGTTCATACATACAGAAGCGACAGCGATTTAATGAATACTTGCATTTAATTTCATTATTTAAAATTTTATGATACAGCTCACTTACATACAGATGGTTCTAACTAGACTAAACAGATTTGGAACACAGCAATAAAAAAAATATTCCTAGCATATTTTTAATTTGAATTTTTTCCGACCTCCGTGGTCTAATGGTCATCATGCCGGACTGTTACTGTCCAAGGTTCGAATTCCGGTCAGGTCAAGATGGAGAATTATCTTTATCAGATTGACCTAGGTCTTGGCTGTTTATTTATATTATGTATATGTTATAGAATATAGTATCGTTGAGTTCGTATCCCATAACACAAGTCTCGACTCTTACTTTCGGGCTAATTCAATCAGTGTGATCTGTCCCTATATATTTATTTAATTAAAACTAATTTTATGTTTAATAAACTCCCTTACGCCGTGAGAAAGTTAAAAGATTAGCAAGTAAAATGACCAGCAAAAAAACAGACGACAACTGTTGCAAAGCTGACCTCACCTGTTACCGAATAATTAACTGTTATAATAACTTGTTACCATAACGGGTTAACGATTAGCGGACAGCGTCCGCTCTCACGGCGGCGTTGCATTAATTTGCATTTATCTCAACTCATAAGATGCATTTATAAAGGGATATGCGAAATGCTTATTTTGTATCCAGCTTTCCAGTATGATCAGTTTAGTTATTCTTTTTATTTCAGTCTGTGTAGTGGTTGTGGATACTTCTAATGTGGATTTTTAACTCGGACTTCGATGCTCTATGGTAGAGGAAGAAACCTAGAATATGATCAGATGAGAGAGGTCAATATAATGCGTATTTCTAATGAATAGTGTTAGATAAGTGTTGCGTTAGCG
The DNA here is from genome assembly GCF_027563975.2 of Plodia interpunctella. NCBI lineage: Eukaryota > Metazoa > Arthropoda > Insecta > Lepidoptera > Pyralidae > Plodia > Plodia interpunctella. The sequence continues at coordinate 2,728,087 of NC_071310.1, forward strand.
TTGACAGGAAGGAAATTCCAGATGAGGTAAGCAGACAAACATATATCATTTTAGGCGGTTAACAATGATAGAAGATTTAATCAACCAATATATATATATATATTTGAATTTGAAACAGGATACCGATGTGTAAATAATAAACGTTTTATTAATAGAATATATTTGTATTTTTAAATACAAAAATTTTAATTGTTTATTAGTATGAATGAATTGTATTTATAACTTTTCGATTTTTTTACAATTTTTTTTTATAATTGAGCAAACAAACAAAATGTTTATGTCATTCAAATTATCAGAATTGTGATTTTAAGATTACTTTGCATCGCTCGTCTGAGCGTTTTCGTGGTTGCGTCGGAGCCCAAGGTTCGCATTTCAACATTTTCGTCTCGCACGTCTTCGCACGGTCGTCGGTATCCCAAGTTGTCAGACCATTGTCACGCATATCCTTAATGACAAGATAATTTTCCACAACGTTTTCGTGTAACGTCTAAAGAACATTTAACATTAATTAAGTCTAGAAATTTCAGTAAAACGCTTTGAATTTCCCCTTCATTCACAACGTTCACAAAACAGGCGTCAACTTAAGATTTAATTAAAACATTCTCGGGTACATTGTAATGTCGCATTAACTTGATACAGCCACTAATTGTTCAATTCACACCAATTTGTACTCTATTTCTACGGAAATAGAACTCCAAATTCGAAATTAAAGTAAATTTTCGGATTTTGCCTAAAAGTCTAGACAGATTGGGCAATAGAATATTAAGTGAAGGTGAACGTAGTCGCTTATTTGAGGGTTTAAGTTAACTCCGGGTCTAACTTGTAGTCAAATGAGAGACAAATTGAGTTACCAACCTCGGCTTGAATACTTTAGATTGTCTGTTGTAACTAACTGTAAGTTGACATTTTTATTGTTTTGATTATTTAAAATTAGAAATCATTTAATTCCTAAATTGCGTGTTTTTGATGTGATAAAAATTATATTTATTATAGTTTTTATATTTATGTGAGAAGTGCATTTCCATCAATTAAATTTTCAAATTATAGAATGAGAAATAATATGTAAAATCGAACCCTTCTGGCAATGATAAATATTTTAAAGTGATAATGACAAAACATACTTTAGCTTAATAAAGTGTGCTTTATTTAATTTTTATGAATAACATAGGGTTAGATTTTTATATTATAGTTTTAGAATAATCTGCTGAATAGAATTATTACAACACAAACAAACACAAGTAATGAAGGAAAGGTTCCGACGCGTCCGGGTATTAATTATTTATTTTTAATCTATAGTCGTTCTGCACGTCTCTGTACAAACTGGGCACAGATAATAAACGAGCAATCTAGAACCTTCTGGAACCAGACAAAGAACAAAAGGGTTTTAATTCCGACATACAGTCGCAGTAATGTATTAGATTGTTAATTTGCATCTGATTTGCCAATAAATTCAAATGTAATTCCATTCTTATTCTGTATTTGAATTTCGCAGCGGTAATTCGAATTCTTAATTTGAAATGTCGAGATGCAATTATTTCGCTGTGGATCGTAATAAAATCCCATTAAGTGATGGTGATAACTTCGCTACGTGACGACTAACATGTTTATAAATTTACTTAGAAAAAACTGTTTATTTTTATGCTGCTTGTTGTTTCAATGAATGGAATCTTATGTCAAATGATAAGGGCCATAAGAGGTATGCAACTATTTTTGATCTATTGACTTAGTAGGTATAGATATTCCACTGAACCATCCAAAGATCTAATTATCATAAATAAAATGAAATAGGTAAATAGTTTCAAAAAAAGCAAGGAAGAATATTAGGACATTTTAGAAAAACTAATGGTCAATATATTTATATCTATAATTAGTATTTAGTGCAGATGTAAACTTATTATAAAATAAAGATAAGAAGGCTCCCTGGTTTATATTGTCACTAAGTTCGATGCTATATTATTGATGTAAATTGATGTGATAAAAAAATGCAATATTGAAAGTTCAATGAGTAATAGACCGATATTCTATCTAATAAAATCCAATACTCAATCGTTTATTGAAGTTGTAAAACCGCTCAACAAAGCAAGCAATACACTGTCCCACTGAACGAAGCATTTCTGAATTCCATTCAATATTCGAATTCGAAAAAAGAACTTCTAGTGACGTGACCTTGCGTTTTCTCGGTTCGTTTTTCGTTTATCACGCAGGCGCGGTTGTGTCCGGATCAATGCCGAAAAACAGGGGGCCTATGTCCCCCGCGTGTCCCCCGCGAATCCCGCAAGTAAGCGGAGCATCTGAAGGGTTAGGCCTCCTGGTTGCTAGGCGACGATATTTCGGCGAGGGTCGATAATATAACGGTATAATTTTCTTTAATCGTGGGCGGTTGCGGGTTGAGGGGGGATTCTTTGGGATTAGAACGAGATTAGGGACGGTTTATGTGCGTTCGGTATATCTTTTTGTTTGTTATTTTGTGAATTTATTCGTTTGTCGTTTGAATTTCAGTTTAATGGAATTTAAATATACAATCTTAATCTATCAGCACTTTAATTCACATCTCTTATGGCAAGACTCAAAACCATTGATGTAAAACAAATTCATAGATGTAGAATTGGTTTTACGTTTTACAATTTTTGGAAAAAAATTTTCCAGGAAATTGCGTTCCACGTTTATAAATGCAATTATAATCTAGCGGAAGTACCTAAGTACCGTACCTAAGCGCAACGTGTAGGTACTTCATTTTAATGATATACACGTTGCGCTTGAAGTACTTAATTAATTACCTACTATTACTTATTTGTAATTAATATATCTTCTAGGTATATTATATTGATATCTTTGTATAAAACCTATTTAAAAAATCTTAGTTCATTAATAAATATATACCTAACCTAAAGAATAAATTAATATTTAAAAAATAGGTATAAGTATGTGCTCTTTAAAACGCATGTCTTGTTCTAGATGTATTCTGTGCAACGCATTAAGATTTTACACAAAAATAGGATAAAAGCAATACATTTTGTGGGTCCCCATACTAGAACTATTCTATACTATAATAGTGACCAACACTGTTCAAATGAGTTTCTTTCGGCATTTCTTCTCAGCAGTGGTCGTTCCGAAATGCCAGTAGTTTGTAGCTTGTGAGAAATAACTATTAATATAAAAATTGACGAGAAAAAGTGCATGTGAAGGTCTAATTTCTGAATAAATGATTAGAATTTGAATTAGAACTAAAAAAAAAATTTATCAAACCCATACGTTGGGTGGTATTTGTGGCTAAGTCTATAATATATTTTTATAATAAGTTTATAATATATTTTTTTTCTAAATTGAATAGTTTGCGCCGAAAAATGGTTTGAACGAAAGTAAGTAGTTTTTGTTATATGTCATAAATCGTAGACCGCAATACGGAACCCTTCATGGGCGAGTCCGACTCGCTCTTGGCCGCTTTTTAATTTTTGAACTATTTATTTCTGCGATATCTATACGTTTATATATATTTTTTTAATGTAGCTCTCAGGTCCCACTGCTGGGCAAAAGCCTCCCCCCTTTAATTCCAACCGCTTCTATTCCTCGCCAGTTGTTGCCAATCCATCTTTTCCCATCAGTCGGGACCCAGGTAGCCACGCTTCTAACCCAACTTTCCGGCGCCATGCGGCTTACACGACCCGCCCAATCCCACTTCAGTTTCGCAGACTTTCTACCGACGTCAGTTATTTGCGTGATGGAGTGTAAGGTGGTATTTCTGACGCGATCCCTCCTCTTTATACTTAACATGCTAAGCTCCATGGCTCTATAGGATTACTATTGTGTATTGAGTTTATAGTTTATCTGCGCAAATCTACTCGTATAATGAATACATTCACTAATTAATCTAATCACGAGTTGGGCACGCAATAATATATTTGGTAAATGAAGTGAACTATAGAAAAAAAAATATATAGAAGAATTTTCATATATATATATATATATATTTTAAATAATGTTAACGACTGTCTTGAGTTTCGTTTAGCTTGTGAATATCGGTCTTAAAATCATCTATGTAATGTGTGTAAAAAACAAAGTGTGGCGTGTGGTCCCGCCCTAGAATAGGACCACTTCATATTCTCGCTTGGATGTCGTACGAGGCGATTAAGGGACGCGTAGCCTGGGCAGCGTCAGGTAAGCGGCCGGTTGTAAAATGACAAACGAATCTTTATTTTTAATGCTGGCCCCAGGTTTCAGCTTTTTTGGAATGACTTTAGTATACAGACACTATACACTATTGCTTGCAGAGTACCTAATAGTGATTGCTACTTCCCACCCGCGGGACTATTCGAATTATAATGTATTTACATAGTTGGTAAAACGTGTAAGCTTACCTAGCTATTATATTTCTAACACCAATTTGTATAAACTCATGTTTTTGCTAACAAGCTTTTCTATCTCTCTTTATAATTTTAGTTGTGACTATTTAATAATTATGAATAACTAGCCTCGCCCCAGCCTTCGCTCCCGTGGGAATTTCGGGATAAAAGGTACCCTATGTGTTATTTCAGGTTATATTCTACCCGTGTACTCAAATTTCATAACAATCCGTCCAGTAGATTTTGCGTGAAAAACATAAATACATAAACACATCCTCACAAAAACTTGCGGATTTTAATATTAGTAGGATAGGATGTATGCCACCTGTGGTGACCCGAGTGTCCACAGTACACAGAATCACTGATCATCAAAATGTTTTGGTCTCTCAAAATAAAATAAAACGAATTATTGAATTATAATAATCGGTAAATTCAGTTCTGCTTCATAATCAGGTTAAGTTAGGTAAGAACATGATAATAAAGTTTAAGTAACTTGAGATATAAAAAAAGTTTTTCGGCGTAACGTGCTTTCGAAGAAGAGTGATTGTGTGAACTGTGGACACCTCGTGGTGACACATACTTTCAGGGTTGCACGCCTATATTTTCTAGCTCGGTAGTTTTACAAAAATAATCCAGGGGATTGTTCTGTGCTATATTTATTCCCGTTAACTCTCGCTCTCAACTCCACATATACGCATTGAGCACACGTCAAGGCTTACCCCTTTGTCTTTGAGTGATGCGATACACTCAATGGCCCAGTGCACGTGGATTAAGACTGGGTTGCACCAAACAACTTTAACCTGCGTAGGAAAACGCAAATTACGCCAATTTGTCAAAAGTACATTACTCCATTATGTTTAAACGACGGTGCGTAGGTTCAAGTCAACGTCAAAGTTGAGTGGTGCAACTCACCCTAAGTGGTGCGTCTACTATCTGCATAGTATGGTCTAGATAGGCTCAAAGAAAGGATTAAGTTGCAACATTTCCTTTTGACTTGTATGATAGCTTTTTCACAGTTTTATACGGTCCATGTACCGTTAAGTGGAACAGTAGGCCTACCATCAACTTTTACAGAACGATTCCAATGCAACTCAGTTCAATTTAGGCACCTAAACTGAATCGCATTCAAACAAAAAATCAAGTCGATGGTACGAATTTGCGATGCAGTTCAGTTTAGGTCGTAAAGTGGATCGCGTTAAAAGATGATAGTAAGCCCCCAGATCCGCCGTTGCTGAGTTTTGTCCAATGTGTTTTCTTATGCAATAAAGTTTTATCAAACAAACGTATTTAAAGGTATCTGTAGGTACACCTGTTTGACGACCTCGGTGGCGCAGTGGTAAAGTTCTAGCCACTGAACCAAGAGGTCCCGGGTTCGATCCCCGGTCGAGTCATGATGGAAATGATCTTTTTTTGATTGGCCCGGGTCATGGATGTTTATCTATATGTGTATTTGTTATAAAATATAGTGTCGTTGAGTTAGTATTTCATAACACAATAATAATATATTTATTTCATTACACCTTTTGATAGAAAATTAGAAATATAAACTAACGGGGTTAAAAATACCTAGATTACGTATGTTAAGGCTAGTTTATAATAAAGCTACCAATATGTACATCAACCGGATATTACCGGTTAACCGGTCTAGTTTGGAGGCACTGTGCTATAAAGCAATGGCCTCCTAAGGTCAACTTACGGTTAAGGTCATAGCGAAAGTGCAAGTAAATACGGCTAAGGTCAGACAGATAGGATATGTATTGTATAGTCCGAGAAACGTCGCCTATGGCAATATACTATTCTCTCCCTCGTCTGAGCGTGCTCTCAGTTGCATTCACGGTTGAAACGTCAAGGGTCCAGTGTCAATGTACCTAAATATGAAATCACGCGTAAGTCTCAAGCACGTAATTTTTGAATAAAAGCGACAGGATGCTGGCCGAAGTACAGTTGCCATGTATTTAATTTGTTTATGGCTTTTATAAGTTCCAAAGTAGCAGAGTATATAATAAATACTTTCTTGTTCTTTTATGTGGAAATACTGTTAACATAGTCGCGTAGTAGCACAAGTGTAGTGTCTTCGCTCGCAGAAAACACAAGACAAAAGACATTTGTCCAATTCTTTGTTCAAAATTATATAATTAATTTATATCTCTTTATTTATTACTTAACAAATTCTATCGATGTTGTGGTATGTTCAAATAAATTTCAATTGCACATAGAATATACAAGCCTGTATCGCTGCAAAATCAATCAGAGCAGCATAATTAACCGTAATAACGTTAAATAGAATTCCATGTGTCCGACACCTAATAGTTGCAAGACCGCAAGTCAATACCGGTAATTACCGGTAATTTACCAAATGCCGGTTTACACGTACACATTGCGGCCGGCGAAAGTGACTTCGTTTGTGATGTCACAATATTGCCGATAGAACATTAGCTAACGTTGTGAGACGTAGCGTCAGCAACAACAGTTTAGATTTGTATTTATTTCAACAAATGTGTTGTTTTCTAAAATTGTGTATTCAAGCTGCGTAGAGATTACCTGTGACAAAAAATGTGGCTACACTATTCTGTCAACTTCAAATTCCATTTCCGTGAATCGATGATTCTCAAATCTTCTCTCTCTCTCTCTCTCTCTCGTCTGACTGTGTGGCCGGAATAACTTGTGTTCTCGGTTTATTTCACAGATAACGATGTCTGTTCCGGAAAAAAATTACCTAAAATCTCAATAATTTCAAGAGTCGACTATGGTTTTACGACCGACCGTCTGCTAAGCGTCAACTATATTTGGGAATGATGTTGTATCCTCCCTGCTATCAAAGCTTTTTATTAGTGGTTCCATACTAGGGCGGTAGGCACTCGTCGTATCTATGGAAATCACATATATACGAGTATATACAAGCTTTATTCAGATTACCATTTTTGTCAGCGATACATCTTATTTTAATAATTAATAAGTCTCTTAATAATTATTAAGTAACTCTGATAGTAATACCAGTATCTTAACAATGATACGCATTCTTTGAATACACTCGATTTGTTATTTAGTTGTTTTGCTATCGGTACCTACCGTAGGTGTTCGATATAGAGTAATGTGTGCCGGTTGTTCCATTGAATACTGCCATTCACTATCGGACGGAGCACCATGTAACTTGATTCCTATATCGATTCTTAGACAAACAAAGGGTACCTATAGATGTATCTGTTAATAACTTTTGCCCCCGGCTTCGACTACGTGATTTTTCCCTTTCGGTAAATTATTTATACACTTAAACTAATCTGGTTTCCCGTAATAAAAAAATTTAAACCCCCTTTTTACCCCCTTAGAGACTGAATTTTGAAAAATCCTTTCTTAGTGCACTCCTAGACCACATAAGGAAACTACGTGCTAAATTTGAAGTTTCTAGACTAAGTGGTTTGAGCTGTACGTTGATGTCAGTCAGTCATGTCATCTTTTATAAGATAATTGCTCTTACAAGTAGTATGCTTCTCTGACGTATTTAAGTAGTAGTTAACATATGTGGTATACATGTATATAGGGTATTAAATCTGATCTTAAGATAGGATGTAAATATAATTATTTTACTAATATTATAAATGCGAAAGTTGTGGAGGATGTAAGTGTGAATGTTTGTTACTCTCACACAGAATCTACTGGACGGATTGTTATGAAATTTGGTATATGGGTAGAATATACACAGGGTACTTTTTATCCCGAAATTCCATCCCCGGGGCGCAGCTAGTTAATAATATATAGTTTTTTAAATATCAAAACCAAAACAAAATAATTTAGCTGTAAATTGTTTCTTTTGAGCTTTCTTATATTCTCTTCTTTAGAGCCAAATTTATTAGACAAAGATAGGTACATACATAATTAACACGCCTATTCCCATGAAGGCAGGGAGAAACTAGGGATTTCCACTTGCCACGATTCTGATTAATCTTCCGCTTCCTCTCTATCTATTTTCTTCATCAATGACTTCGTTACCAGGTTATGGGGGCTCCTAATATCTGCCTTACGAATTATTAGACAGCTTAAAATTAGAATTCTCATTTCTCACACTCTTCAGCTATATAAGGTAGTTGTAACACCGTTGCTATGTGCCTATTTAAATATATAGGTACACCGAAAAGCCCGTATTTTCGCCGTGCTAATATAATTTCCTGGGCGTCATCAATCACCGGGAAGGGCGAGTTAAGTCGACACATGTAAATTTCGGCGAGTAATACCATGGGGGAGTGAGAACTAATTTGTTGTTCTAAATTTGAAGGTATTTTTGGCAATATATGGAATTTGTTTATTTCCGAGCACCTAAATATTTAATGCTGGCATGAATAAAAAAGAAATACATTGCGATCGTAAATCGAATCGATTAGAACGAATCAGAATTTCAAAAGGTTAAATGTCGAATGACGTTTAAAGTATTTATCTCTGCTTTTCACTTAAAATATTTTTTTCAAGCTCTTATTTTGTGTCATAAAAACATATAAAACAATAAACTTATTTGTAAATTCTGAATTTCCGTCTTGTTCCTTACTTCACTCTAGTAGTCTATCATAGCATATTCATATATGAATCCAAGTGTAATGACGAACGTTACGAGCAAAATATGAAAAATATTTTCAGAATTGACTCTAAGGAAAAATTTTGAAGTCCTCACGGCGGATACAACTCTTTACGGTTAGTGTGATTCATAGATATATTTATTGACATTTAAAACCTTTAACTGTTCCTTATGAAAAGCTGTTAAGAATAATATTTAATTTATTTCCAAAATTGATGAAAATAGCACAACACTACTTTCTGCATGAAATAAGATGATGATGATGATTTTTGTTTTAATCTAGATTATGTTAAAGAAAGTAAGTATTTTGGGTACATTTTATGTAGTTAAGAAGATAAGCATTTTTATTATAAAATTTTTGATAAAACAAAAAGGGTCTAATGAGAATTGTAGGGTAAACAAACTCGTAATGCCCACCCAAAAAGGGTTCGACCCAAACAAAAACCCAGAAGATATTTCACTCGAAAGAGCCCTATTAGGATGGTCTTCGTAAAAACGCTGGCATCAATTAGTGAGGAGATCCGGGTAAACAGGGCCGGTTTCGGGCAAATAAATCGGTACCCATTGGACCTCTAAGATTCGACCCGAAAACAAGAAATGCACATCGAACGTCATTTTCAGAGCCCATTCGATCTTTCTAAAAAATATAATAATTAAATTGAAATGTACCCATTGGAATTGCTTTTTGGAATAAACCTGACACGATCCGTTAATGTATTTATTCATTATCGCGAAACAGTTTGCTGACTTTGGCGGATTAGGCATACATTACTGGTTTTTCATTTCGCATTCGCGTCGGCAACTGTCAGAGTTCGGCGATAATGTATAGTCGGTATGGAATCTCAAGACTCTATCCCTGTTAGTCATAAAAAATACAGCTTGCCAAATTATGTTTTGTCTCGTTCTGTCAATTCAAATTTTGTAACTTTCTTATGAACAATAGATAAGGTAAATGTCAAAATCCATAGTGCCAGTTTGATGAAAAGTCGAATGAGAACTACAGAGGAGACGTGGTCGAATTATGTGGGTCCAGTAGGTACAGACCAAATAAGCGGCTCATTTGGCCCAAATACGGCCCCTGCAATGTTTACCAGTCATTAGGTTTCGTTCGACTGGAGATCGGTTGAAGGCTGTAATTAATATCTGGTTAAATAATCGGCTCCGGAATATTCGGCGAAAGCAGCTCATGCTAACTTGGCAGTTTTGGCGGGAAAATGAAAATTTGTTATACCCAAATAACTAAGGAAAATCTATAGTGTAGGTAAAGTCTGTATATCACTGAGTGATTTTATGCATAGGCAATATTAAATGAGAATAGGTGACGTAGAAATAGTACGGTTTTCCGGACGGACTACGGACGTGAGTGACATAACAAAAATGAGTACGTTTTCTACCAGACAACCGATGTTTGTGCAATATTTATCTGCAGTTCTGGATGTAACAACTTAGTGCTTGGCCATCGAGTGTTAATTTATTTAATTATATTCTCAATTTATTTACAAAAATCCCGGCGCAAGTATTCGCACAGCTAAAACTATATGGCGTAACTCTTAACGCGACTTATCCAACAGTGCGCAATTTCATTATCGCACGAAATTAAACAAAAGTTCGTACAACTACGTATTTTCTCTGGCGCACTTTTAATTTCGGGGATTACGGCGAACTCATTAAACAAAGAATTCCGGTATAATTGCGAGGGATTCCGCAAAAGTCCGACTTTCTGCGCGCACTTCATTTCGACGCGGGTTTTTCCGTCTCGCACCCACTGAGGGCTGATTCTCTCATAACTATTGGTTATTAAAATGTGCTGATAAAATTGCGTCTCTTTTTATTTTATTGCTTTCTCTGTATGTGTTTTATTCATGCAAAAAAATTACAAATAAACAAGTTAAAGCTATATACATAACTGCCTTAATTAAATTTTGTAAGTTCAATAAAAATACTGCTTTGTCAAAATTGAATTGTTTATCTGCTGATAACGCTGTACATGACCTTGTTAATTTAATAATAAAAAGTCTACATAGTAATTTAAAGTCACTCACAATGTTTATTGATATAGCTAAAGCTTTTGACACAGTTTCTATTCCCCTCCTGTTGACCAAACTAGAACAGATGGGAGTTAGAGGTCTAGCGTTAAAACTATTCTCTAGCTACTTAACAAACAGAAAGCAGCGTGTTAAGATAGACCAGTGGATCAGTGATGAATTGCCTGTAACTTATGGGGTTCCCCAGGGCAGCGTCCTTGGCCCCACGCTGTTTCTAGTTTATATTAACGGTCTGTGCGATTTGCAATTACCTGGCTGTCAAGTTTTAACGTGCGCCGACGATACAGCTCTCTTTTTTAATGGTGTTTCATGGCAGGATGTTTTTACTAAAGCCCAAAATGGATTTGATACTGTGTGTTCGTGGCTACAGGCTAATTCGTTGACTATTAACGCCAGTAAAACTAAAATCTTAACTCATGCATTTAGAACTGATTTCCTCCCCCACGAATCATACACCATCAAAGCCCATGCGTGTGCTGGTATATCACCTTCGTGTTGCTGTCCCGCAATAGAGAGAGCATGTAGCATCAAATACTTAGGCGTTGTCGTCGATCAGACACTTAATTTTAAACTGCATATAGTCATCCTGGTTGGCAGTCTACGTAAACTAGTTTATATATTAAAATAATATCTGACTGATCTCCAATTTAATTCCAAATTGTAACGTTTTCGTTTTTCCGTATTGCAAAGATCTAAAGTTTGAAAATATAGTTATACATTAATTTATTTTACTCATTTATTTCATATATGTATTCATCTATTTACTACAATATACTCAACATTATTATTATTTTTTAGAACCAACGCAAAAATCAATGGGAATGTAAATCCTATTGTTAGCTTTTTAAGTTGTGCAATTAAGTTAATATTTTGGTCACCTCTCCTATTTACTGTAGTCAATTATGTTCCATTAATTTTATCATTAATTTAATTTACCATTAATTTTCTAGATTTTTTCATAATAAAAGTTTGGCATTCGGTTTTAATTCTCTTGTGCTAGTTTTTATTTACAGTTATGAAATTAATTCTATGGGTGGGTGCGAGATCATTTTCGAACCATTTGGTTAGACGTCATTTTTTCAGATATTTTTTCGTGCCACCTCCTTTGGACTGACGGGCGAAATGTTAAATGTTAGGCATAAAACTTTATTTTATTTTAATAAGGTGACCAAAAATCTTATATTTTGAACTACTTCGTGCTTCGGATGGCACGTTAAGCCGTTGGTCCCCTTTGTATTTGCACTCGAAACCCGCCAATGGGCCAGCGTGGTGGGTCATGGCCCATACTCCTTATACATCCATAAGGAAGGCCTGTGCCCGGGGTCATGTCAATCATGTTCTAGATATCCTAATCTGGAATTTATAAAATACGGGAATTTTAACATTCGTTCAATTTATTTCGTATTGTTGAATGTTGTCTTTTTTTATTTACAAAAAACGGAATAATTTTTTTCTCCTCAATTACTTAGACGTCCGTCATTTCGAGATTTTTCCACGCCACGTACCTTGCACAGAGGGGCGCGATGCAAATCATGGCATTATACTCAATGCGCAAGTCGCAATTAAAAAGAAAGAGTTATGCGTAGCTACGGACTTTGTAAGAATGGTAATTTATGCCAGAGTATTCAAGTTCTTGCGAGCTCGTTTCTCACGGATTTGCCTAATTAATTCATTTTATGCTAAAAAGATTGAGATGGGAGAAAATATTTGTCTAGACCATCTTTTATGTAGGTTCCACACTATTGCCGAACTCGGACAGGTGCCGACGCGAACGTATGAACATTATGTAGTTTGTGTGAGTGCTTTTATTAAACGCAAGTTGGCGAACGTTTCGCGGATAGTGTGGAGCCGGCATTGTATTTTTTTCTGATTCACGACCACACAACATAATATGAAATAACGCTTAATATTCCCCCAATTCATTATCGAAAACTTTTGAAGAAAATAATCATCATGTAATTCAAGAGCGAGGCTCTTGTCGGTGGAGTTCCTTCCATTGTTCTCTCTCCAAAGCCAACTCCTCCACTTCTTGATACGACACTTCTTCTTTCTATTCTTCTTACTAAATTCTTGATATTGAAGAAAATGTTGGGCGTTCCACTACATCACACATCTGATCATGAAATAAATCATTAACAAGTAATTGGATTATCTTTTATAAAGTCTTAATTTTGATAAAGTGGATTAAAATATAAGGTAAGATAATTAAAAATAGTAGAAACCTAATTTTATCATCGATAACACATTAAAAGTTTCTTTTTTCGATTAATTAATTCTATCCTAGCCTAGCACAATTTGCAAAAACGCTTTCCTTCTAAATGCAACATCGATTTTATCATGAAACAAGCTAACACGACCCCTTTGTGTCTATTTAGCAAAAGATGTACCGACCAGATACCGTCCTAATGGCGTAATGCCTTCGATGTCGTCGTTAGGGTTAAAATTAAAAATGGCGGTGACGTGGCATTTTCTTTTTTGCCAAAGGGACGGTTGGTGAAAGAATATTTTGAAGGGACGCCCGTGTGGGAGGGTTATTATATTAGGGTTGGTAGTATCTGGTGGAGGCATGTGCGGTAATGAGTTCCTTTACATTTTAGGCCCATAATTTCCATATAAGCTTTCTGGCGTGCTGTGATAAGTGAGAGGGTTAGGCGGCAAACGAGTTTTGCAGAAGCATAATTTTTTTTTGTTTTAATGTCTGTAAAAGTGATAGAAGCAGAAATGCTGATGACATTGGAAATTTTGGAAATTTTTTATTAATTGTTCGAGTTGTCACATCATGTTAAATCGAAAAAAAAATTCGATATAACGTGATGTGGCAACTGAATAAAGATTACATTAGTTAAAAATAAAGACTAGAAACGCAAGTTACGTGTCACCTTTTTTATCCCCCGACGCAAATCCAACTTTATATTATAAGTTTTACATGTCCATATAAGTAAGTGTAAGAATGTAGCTCCCAAACTCTGAATAAACGATTTTAGATGTAGATTCGAGATTGTGCTTGTGATGTCAGGAATTTTAAAATTTATTTTTAAATTAAAATGTAATAACTTTGAATATCTATTTTTCTTTCCAGCCAGTGCGATAAAAGAAACGCTTGTATTTAAATGCAACAGAAAAAAAATAGGCAGTTCCATTTTCAAAGCTCGTTTAAACGAATTAACCGTTTACGCGATCTACCGAAATTCGGCGCGTGAAATTTTAAGCGTTAAGAATTAGTCCGAAATGATAATGTATAGCCTGCTCCATAAGAATATTTTTGGCCGACCAACCTAAGCCTTTAAATAGGCGGAGCGCAATTTGGACGGCGGGACCGACGTTAATAAGTATTTTAATTAATATTAATAGGCGATTATTTAGCTTTTTCAAGGATAACTTTTAATAGGACCGCTAAATTGGTTTTTAATTTTGTTTGAGAGTTTTTTGATATTAGCTATTAATAATTATATTCCTGTATGCAGTTAATTTTAATGTGTGAACTTTTCATGTTGCCCTGGTGTTCACCGCAGGTACAAACTTAATAGAGTTTGTAGTGGATATTTTGTCTAAACCGTAGTAAAATATACTCATGGCAATTTTACATAGAACATCCATACTAATAATATAAATGTCTGTCTGGCTTTTTTATTCCGCTTTCGTGGCTAAACCGCTGGACCGATTTTGATGAAATTTGGTATATAAGTAAAGACCCACATAGATCACACATCGGTTATTAAAAAAAAACAATCTTCAAATATCTGGGGTGTGAAAATTTGTATGAAAATCATGTCTGTTCGCAGGCAAAAGCTAGTATAATATAGGATATTTAATTATATGAGTTTCACTTTGACATTTCTAATATGGATATCATAAAAATAGTTTGATACTGTCATGTACAGTGAGGACAGACAACCCTGACCCACATGTGTTAGTCAGTTACTCTGATATTGGGTTAGATTTTTCTGCCCCTGACTGTACATAGTCATGGCACACTATGTCATAGCACAGTAACAACAACAGCATGTCTTATTAACCCATTAAAACGGAAAGCGTTTGCGGCCACAACCGCGCGGTGCCAAAAAGGCCAAAATTCTCACGCGTGAAAGTGCTACGTTTCTTTTACCTTTTTCCAATGGCTATCGACGAACCGCCTTTCGATTTCATTACGGACGTCCGGCGTTTTTTATTTTTAAATCACGGTGCACCACGCTACCGCTTTTTTATTCCCGCCATTTCGTCTCTGTTTTTTTATCGCTCTTTTTTATGTGCGCGGCCCCGCAAACAATGGCACGCGGCCACCGAATATACTCAGCTTTTTGCCATTTCGCACCAATAAAAATATTTTAATTCAGAGCAAGCGTGTTAATTAATAATTAATATTTTTCGACGTACGGCCCGTAATGGCGCAATTTAACACGTGTTCCGATGCGATTGTTTTTTCTCGCATCGTTTTCATGAATGGAAGTGATGACGTAATAGGATAATGTCAGTGTCGGCAATTTAACGTTTTTATTGGAATGTTGTTGATTTTTTTTCCGGTTACGAGCGCCGGTCAATGGGCAGTGCATTGGGCTTTTAATTTTCAATGTCATTATCACTTTCACAATGAGCGGCTACTGATGATGCGTGTGTACTTTCACATTTTTTTTGTTCAGTGAATATGTTTTTTTGCTCATTTATCATTTACTTGCGAATGCTATTCTGTTCTTAAGTATATAAATGATCTGGGGGACGCTAAAATGCTTTAAATAATAATCGATACTTTTTAGGTAAATGTATGTGTTTTTTTTGCAGAGATTCATTTATTCATAGAGGTGTAATTAGAATATCATTAGGTATATCTATTATTATTGCATCCTTCGTAAATACTTCGAACTTTTTGTTCTATTTTGTACCCACTCTCATGCCTTATACACCCGCAGCGGGATTACTGAGACAGTGCCTGAAGACAAACTTCATATACGCAGGTCCAGTCGCTTACGTGCCAAATAGTCATAGGCCCACATGGAGTGCATCAAACTTCTTTTGTACTTACAAACAAACCGTACAACTCATTAGGTAAATATGTACTAATTTTCATACCAATATTATAAATCCTAAAGTCTGTCTGTCTGTTCTGCTTTCACGATTACCAGATTATGATGAAATTTGGTAAGTTGAAGAACCCCCGTTCAAACATAGGGAAGTTTAAAAATATCAACCCCCAAATGACAATAAAGGGGGTGAAATTTGAATGAAAATGATGTTTTCCGCTTTCACAGAGAAAGTCACGCGGGTGAAGTCGCATACGTAATGTAGTATACATTAACTTAAATAGAAAACCGAGCGTCGAGCTCCCGTTTCCAATATCTCTATGTCTTGCTTTGTGTTTTTGAGTTGGGTAAATTGAACCATAACATTTCTAAACCTCTATTATTGACCAAGTGAAGTCCAATTTCAATAGGGTTCTAAACTTGTGACATTTGGGGTATTGGGGTCGGCCAGATGACCTTTCGCACCGGTTTTTATTGGGCACGCGCCATTGGAGGGTTAAAGTTAATATTTAGTTTTTAACTAGCGACCAAACCCGGCTTCGCACGAGATCTTACCTTCGAGAATTAAATTGTCGAAATAATAGTGAAAACTGCGTAAAATCCGGCGTGGTTTAGTAGAAGAAAACTTAAGGAAGAAAAAAGGCAGACTCGGAGGGTGATTTTATATACTATGTAGATAATAACTATGACTAGCGAACCAACCCGGCTATCGTCCAGATCAACGAGCATCTTATAAGGAAATAACGAATATGGTGCAATGGTAGCTAAAAAGTTTTTATTTATTTATTTATGTACACAACATAACAATGTGAATATGCTTTTGTTAACAAAAAGACAGATTTTTTAAGATTCCGTTAATATCCCATGGACGATAGGTATAAATATATTACGTTTGAGGGGCCTGTTTTAGTAAAACAGTTACTACATTTTAAAACGAACCATTTTTTACAGAAATTTATTCTAAAACTTGTATTTTTAATGCAGAATAAGAGTTTTTTTTTTTAATTTCATTGGAGTACACGCGGCGATGTATCGCGCGCAGTAAACAAGTCCATTTAAAACTTCTCCTAGTATATTTTCTCCAGAACGACCCTCCAGGCGAGCGTCGAGTCGTCGAAATGGTTGGACTCTGAAATTAATTTTAGGGTTCCTTAGGTGAAATAAATTAAATCAAAGAAATAACGAATCATTAATACGGTTTTTGCCTGTTACCTTCTATCGGAAAATTTCTATAGTCGTCCCAGTCGTCCCTAATGGCTGAAAATCATAGTAATTATATAGAATTAAACACACAGAACTACAACGCGTTATCTTTGTAGGTACAGTAGCTGTTAAAAATAAATTAGAGCGCAAAAATACTGATGTTTATTTTACTGATGTTTTTTTTTTTGTTTCATACTTCTGATGTTTTTATTCGCCGGATTGATATGCTATTAGTAGAATCCACTTGATGGGCTTTGTTTATGGCCAGTGGCCATGTTTTACTGATACAAAGTGTAAACACTTCTGGCGTTCTGACGCAAATCAACGAGGATACAAAACTCAACCATTGGAAAGAATTTATTTTATTTGTTTATGTAGGTACACAACATAACATATAATATACATAATACAAAAACAAATCACACAGGTTGAGTTAGCGTAAGTTCAACGTAGAGTTAACGTAAGTTCGAGACTTGTGTTATGGGATACTAACTCAACGATACTATATGTTTTTATAATAAATACATAAACATCCAAGACTCGGGCCAATCAGAAAAAGATCATTTTCCATCATGATCTTTACCACTGCGACACCGAGGTCGTCATACTACTTATTTCTATAGAAATATCTTCCAGTACACCCGCGAAAGAAAATTGGAAAAAAGAGGTATAGGCGTACTTAGTACAGTTATATACATTTTACGCTTACAAATATCTTGTTTGTCTACGGAACCCCTTCGACGGAACACACTCGCGCTTCCCGGTCAGCCGGTAATGTAAAGTCTGGTGTAAGCCCTGGAGTGTTGTGGGGCGCGGCTCCTCCCAGACGTAAATTACTTTTAGATCCGACAAGATATATATCGTGCAGCTATAGGTAGCCTTAAATATAAGGTCGTTGAGCTATGATTTTGGAGAGAAAATATTAAATTACAATTTTTTGCCAGCGGTTTCGCCCGCGTTAATTTCACACGGGAACATTTATTATGTCAAGATTAGTTGAATAGACAGAGCAAGAAGTCACAGACTTATTTTCACATATTAGTTACGACAAGTTAGGAATTGTATTTCTTCCATAATGGTTCACTCGCAGTGAAAGAAAATCAAAATATGTAGGTAAATGATGATTCACTTTAAAGGGATGGTAGACGCTCGATCTAGTTTAAGCCGTTCTCTCGAAACTTTTTTCATGGAATAGTACATTACATCAAATGTGCATTGTTATCTTAACATATATATTTTAACAATTCTACTTCCGACCCATCTGAGAGTAAATGTGTTGAGTTCCCCAACTCTTGACTCTGTCTACCCCGTAACGGATAAATACCTTTTACCTTCTTACCTATTATATTTCGTTTCCACATTATTTATATCTCGAAATGTTGCCAGTATTTTTTGCAATAATCTCACTGCGACAATGCTCAAGTTTTTTTAAATTGTGGCCAGTATCAAATTATGTTTTTTTTTTCGTCTAAAATTTATTATTTTGTATTTGGAAATAAATGAGATATGTTTCCACCAAAGGGTTTCTATATTATTGAGTCTAATTATGACCGTTGTCGTAATTTCAGCCTCAGTTACGCAAGTGCCGGTAACGGAAGGGTTATGTATTTGACCAGGCGCGCTGGGGTCCGGCCGACCTTTTACGACGTCAATATTTGCATTTGCCAGTGTTTTTCAAACTTTTGACAAGTAAAAAGGTAAAAATCAGGTCAAGGTAAAAATCCCGTTTTTTTTCCTTTTTAGGTATGTATATGATTTGACGAAGCTTGTTGCGGATACTCTTGTTCGGAACTTTTTGTCGAATAAAAGTATGAGTTATTCCATAAAAATCGTTAACATAATAATATATAATAGAAATTGTCTGTAATACTTTTATAATAATCAAACAGACAATCCGAAATTTGAGTAGATACTTAGCTATTAAAGCAAAACTGTATTTTAAAACTTTATATTTTGGTGAAAAAAGACACGGTGTTTTTGTATGTGAAACAAAATTTTGTAATAACCATTTTACCAAATGTAAAAAATGTAATAAATATTTTGAGACATACTGGCCCGAAGGGTAGACAGGGGACTATAGACAAATCGCCATCGCCCGCGGCCAGGCACGCACGTAGCAAGACGCACCCTAATCTCCCCACCCTCATTACATACAAGGATAGTTAAAACCACCCCCGTTGCGAATTGCAAGGTTTTATGTCTTCAATAAAAAAGGTGGTTTTGGAGGGTGTGTGAGGGTGGATGGCTGACGAGGCGAGTAAAGTATTCTAATGTAACTATGAATTTATTTTACCTAATGGCGGTGTGGATAAATTTGAAATTGGAATTTTAATAAGATTCGGCTTTTTTTATGCATACTGGCATGATGGATTAGACGAAAGAGAATGTTTTTAAAAGTAGGTCATCACATAAATATATCTTAATAATGATATATCTTTTAAAGGATAAGAAGTTCCGAGAAGGAAGAAGGAGATATTGAGTTTTATTTGTGCCTATTAAAGAAATCCCTTGTAGGTTGCTGGTTCTCAGAGCGTTTCGACCACTGCGGCCGCGCTGTCATTACGATCGGTTTCCCTCGTACCTAGTAGCCCTTTCCCTTAATTGTCTTTTACAACCTGCGCGGGAGAAGATGCAGCTGGCTTATTTAACTTTTTTCTTTTGCTCCCATCTATACACTGACCGTTGTAAAAGCAAAAATTCTCACGGCAAATCTGGGTCATACTACAAACTCTTATTAAAATGCTAAGTAAGTATACCTGTTTAAAAATTCGCTTCATGCAAATAAGATGTCGTTCTCGTTCTCAGCTCGTGTTCATCTTTATTCAAATAAGTCACACGCAGGGTCATAAGTCTTGACCTTTAGGGTTAATAGGGCAGCAGCTATTGATATTAATAGGACAGGTTTTGATACAAAACAATACAGTGGAGCGTCTGTATCCCAAAAGACAAAATAGTTGCGAAACTAGGCAATTTTTTTAGCTTTTGGAATTGAGATCTCAGGTAGACAGACCATAGAGTTGCGCCAAAGACCACTTCTGTCTCTCTCTCCTCCTCGCATGTTCCTAGTGACATTCGAAGCTGTGGCGCCCCGAATCCCAGGGATCGAGTAAAAAAACAACCATTAAATTTTGAAGCATACGATTAAATAATAAGATACGATTAGATAATTTTGAAGGCTACGCTTTTACAACCGGCTGCCGGCCTGACGTCAACCCTCTTTAGGGATGCTACTAAGGCCTCTTAGCCGCCTCGTACGACGTCCACGAATGGATTTGGAGTGGTCCTATTCTAGGGCGGGACCACACGCCAAAGGAACTGAGAGTAAATGTTTATAGGAATAGTGTGTTTCAGTGCTGAAATCTAGATATTTATTCTGCTTATATTGTGAGGACCATTTATTGTCTTCTTTGCTAACTATCTCCTTGTCCTTTTACGTGTTTGAACATATGTAGCTGTTGATATTCCTTTTTAAAAATGATACTAAATAAAATATGTGTATAACCTAAGCCTATATATGAGAAGATCTTCTGTTTATACCTACTCTAAAAGAATCAGTTATGATCTGAATGTGTGATTCCATTTTAAATAAAAAAAAAAATTTTGTTAGACTACCTATTTTGTGTAGTGATCCACCACGTTCGTCTGTTATCCGGAGGTCCTGCGTGCATTTGTCCACGCAGGGAATCGAACCTGTCTGCGGCTCTGTGTTGTACCCGTTTCTGTGTTAGTGTCCATCGGACTTACGGTACATGCCTTGAGCTTAGTGGCTCGTTGAGTGTTGTCCATTCATTTTTCGTAAACCTTAATTGTTTTACGCGACGATGAGCCAAAATACGAAAATGCATACAGAGGTTCTTACATAGCTATAAAATCTAATCCAACATCATCTGTTTGCCACCCGCCTCCCTTGGATTATATACGGAAGATAGTTAAACCAACCCTGAATAATTCCACCCTTCAATAAAAGGGCTTTGTCCCTTTGAATAAAGGGTGTTTTGTTATCTTGAGGATTGCCTAATTTGACAATAACAAAAGGGATCCGTTTGGGAATTGGGTTGTGTGATGATAATCAACTTTTTTAGGGATGAGGAATATAAAACGAAATCCTGTCTTAGTCGGCTTTTTTCTTATTTTTCTGGAAATAATCGTATAAATTTCCTATAAAACAGATCGGTTAACATCAGACAGGCAGAAGTGGAGGAGATTGATATGCTGTACCGACCCCACATAAAGTGGGATAGGGTAGGCTGATGATGATGATGAATCGTATACATTTCCTGTATTATTGTTTGTCTCAGACATTACTTTTGCGTAGTTGTCCCATTGATGGAAATTATTGTGATGAAGCTGCCTGGATCGTCGCTTACCTTACAAATAATGAACATTTAAGAAAGTCATGATAAGTCAAAAGTTCATATTAAAAAATTTGACCTTCATATGCACTTTTTCACGTCAAATTTTTAATTATATAGTATCCCTCAAAAAGCTACTAACGACTCGCATTTCGGAACGACCACTGCTAAGAAGAAATGCCCAAAGAAATTCATTTAAACAGTGTTCGTCAGTGGGTAGGCTTATCATTATTGATTTTTACGGATCGAAATTCACGTAAGGTTCTTCTAATTGGTTATAAGAAAAGGAGTTGAAACATAATAATGACATTGAAGAAGCGATCGCTCTTGGCTGCTATTTTATATGAAAGGGCCGTTTTCATTTGCAATTTGTTGCCAACAAAGGCTCGCCCAATACATTTGGCGCACTTGACTTGCCGTCCATGTTTGTATAACAAAAACACGTTTATCTCCGCTTTAGAAGGGTCTCTATATGTTGTGAGGCTCCCTTGGCGCCTAATTTTTTGTATCTTTTGATGTGTTTCAAATTAGGTTTGATGCGAGGAATTTCTTTTTAAAAAGAGAACAGGGCGAAGTACGCGTTTAATTTTCATTTCTCACTATCTAGTCGATTCTAAGTGAGACGCAGTGGACCAGTCACATTGGGGTGTAGTTGTCGTTATGTCACAATTGCGCACTGTGATTGGCTAGCAGCGTCTCATGTCATATTCTAAATTGAATGATATTTACCAAAGCTACAAACTACTAGCATTTCGGAATGACCACTGCTGAGAAGAAATGCCGAAAGAAACTTATTCAAACAGTGTTGGTCCCTATTATGCCAGATTACCATTTTTTAAATATAAATTTATGTATAATTTTTTATCAGTAATATAACAATGTAAGTACACAGTAAAGTACATGGTCAAAAGGTATACTGAAACTTATTATGATTGTGATCAAGTGCTGATGAAAGGAAAAAATATATACCTATATATATATATAATTAACCAACTTTTAATAAAAGATCGAGCTGACCAGTTCCAGAGTTGATGCGTGAGTCAGCCATCGAAGTTCAACCACAATAGAGGGAACCTCCCGACCCGATCCACGACGCCGCTACCGGTTTGACCATTTGAAAAGTGTTGAGAGATAGTGTAATTACAGTCAGGTTACTGTGGCAAAAGACCCTAGGTCATCAAGTATCTGGTGTTGCGGGCGTCAGTAGGCTGCGGTGGTCACACCATCAAGTGGTACGCGTGCATTTTTTCGTGGTAGGTAGAACAAAAACATCTATATCTCTCTCTATCATTTGAGCGTGTTTGCGTCTTTATTCTTGGCTGTGACACCTCTAAGCCCTGATTTGATTGTAAAATAAAGCTTAAAATGAATTAATTGATTTGGATGAATTTCCCAGGGGAAAAAAGGAAACAATCGCTGTATTTTCACAGGCGTATAAAGCAGACAAATGTTAGTATAAGATAAGTCTTGTCATTATTATATATTATTATATTTGGTATATTATAGTAAATAAAACAAAAACCCATTATGAAGGTTTTCAATTTAAAGGTTTCGAAAAGCCTTTTGAAAATAATAATAAAAAACGTACAAACTGCATAATTTAAAGTAAGCTATCACGGAATCTCCTCACTAATAGCATTCAAAGGGCATTTTCCGTGAGCTATGCACTTCAAATGCATCAAATCCACGGCACTTGTAAAAATGCATCGAGAAAGCTTTTGTTTAGGAGAACAATAAAAATGAATGGCCTGCACATACGACTCAATTGAGTAGATTCCACACACAGTTTTGTAAATATTTGATATAAGTATTTTTGTCGTTTTAAACACATCTCTATTTTGGTATGTCTTTGTCATTAGAGAGATTTGATTTAGTTTTTATAATTAATTTACACGAAATAAAATATATGAGACACTCTATGCATGGAGAATCTATGCATTTAATCATGATTTGAATGGAGATACTATAAAGTATATCCAACCAAATCGTGATTAAGTCCACTCCGTATCCTCTCTTAGATGTCGTAAGAGGCGACTCATGGATAAATAGCAGCAGCTGATACGACAGCAGTCCTACAAGGTGCTGCTCGTTGTAATATAAAAATAATTTACTTTAATTTAAATCAGTTCCACTCCAGTCTATGACAAGAATATGTAAAAAATTTGAATAAAAATTGCCAACTATTATATTATTATAATAAAATCCAATATTACTTACAACATGACAATTCAAACTTATTGTTTTAAAGATAAGAAGAAAGAAAAATTCAAACAAATTTGGCAACATTAATGTCATAAATAAAATTACATACAATTTATATGCATCAAAATGGCCTTCGCTCAGCATTATGTCGCGGACCATGGTATGGGCCAGGACGCTGGTCTTCCGCGAATATCGCATAATTTTCATATTCCACAATCGAATTCGTCTCCTCGTGAGCACATACATATAAAAGTTTTAAAAATCAATCAAGTTTTTAAATCAGTCGGTGTTGCAGACGAAAAACAGAAATCAATTCCTTCGAAATCCAATTTAATTCGGTACAGCTTTTAAAAATAAACAGATCGAGTCAATGTGCCGATTGTAAAAACAGATTGGCGTGAAATAAAAAGTGTGCATTTTTTCGTTGCAACCGGCTCCGGAAGTTCAAGAGCGCCTGTTGACCTCTGCATGAATAACATCATAAATATGAGAGAGAACAAGCATAGCGATGTGGCCATATTCTTCTGTGAATAGGTCCATTCCCGACAACAACAGATGACTGGCAACAGCATTCAACAATAATACAAGTTTATTTTTTAGACAAATTAAAAAAACGCTGACTATATTTAAAGTCAGCGTTTATTTCGCTACAACTTTTGAACGGCAACCGATTTTGATCAAACATATAAAATAACCACCGCTTAAAACTTAGCTATCAAATAATAAAAAAAAACTGCATCCAAATCGGTTCACCCGTTGATGAGTTACGGTGACACGTATACAGACAGACACACTTAGCTGTCAAACTTATAATTGTGCAGTGATCAACAGATTAAATGACGACCTCGGTGGCGCAGTGGTAAAGTTCTTGCCACTAAACCGAGAGGTTCAGGTTCGATCCCCGGTCGGGTCATGATGGAAAATGATATTTTTCTGATTGGCCTGGGTCTTGGGTGTTATCTATATATGTATTTATTATAAAATATAGCATCGTTGAGTTAGTATCCCATAACACAAGTCTCGAACTTACTTTGGGGCTAGCTCAATCTGTGTGATTTGTCCTAATATATATATAAATTAAAATTTACATTAGTTACTTACGTTTTAGTATTTAGGGTTTGACCTATTATAAAGTAATTTCGAGTTCAATAACAAATAAGTTTTTATCAAATAGTAAAAACGTGTAGTTTTCAGTCGTCATTTAGTGAGACATAACTTTTGTACGCTCGGTGATACACGTTGATTCCCGCCTGATCAAACAGCTTCCATCAATGAATATTGCACGATTTGTTTTCAGTATTACTTTCTGGGACTGGGAATTTTAAAAACTAGGCTCTCTCTCTCTCGCTATCTCTCCCATATTCGCATTATTCTTTGTTTCCTACACGTCTGTCTCATCTGAATTCATTCCTAATCGTAAAGCGTCATACAATCTTCGTGTTGTTACGTTGTTAAGTGATCAAAAATTAATCAAAATATTTATATTCTAAAATAAATTTAAAAAATATAGAATTTTTAAAAATTTGATTTATTTTTGATAAATTTACAACGTAACAGTGTATTAAGTACCGTGGATTTTTTTGTCGAGTGTATTGTTATTTACCTACACTGGACTTAGGTGTCAGTTTGTTAGTCATATAAAGGCATATGAAATTACTTTTACGACTAGTTACCGTCTATCTATGTAGTTACAGTATACGCACGTACAGATAGTCTGTTATAAAACTGATTTATCACGTTTCCTCCACCGGAAGTGTTCGATCTATGATAACCGGGTACTTTATTATCCACACTTATGTGAAGCGAATAGATTCGAACCTGAGACCATTAAATCACAGGCTTTCGTGGGTGTTCTTTATGCCAGAACCTGGTATTTTCAAACGATTATCGGGCACAGATAAAATTAAATTACTTTTATCTATGATTATGGGATACAGAAACGGTAAAAATTTTTGCACACCATTCTATGGTAAGACATGTTGAGCCTAAGTGTGTAATTTTATCTATCAATTTATACGTGTTTTTGCAAATAAAATATCTTTTATCTTTCACATTAAATTCAACTATCAATGATTTCAATAGCCCAAAATCACATTTAAATAGTACCAAAGGGCGACACATCAATTTAAAAGTAGCACTAATTAGTAGAAGCCAAAATAGTTATTTAATTTGTAATTAAAGCTAATGAGATCGAGGTAATTTGCGACTTTAGTGAATTTAGCGCATTTTGTGGTTCACCAACTATACTAGCCTGATCACTGGGTATTTCATTAACTTATTAATCTATATTAGTCCTTTCTTAGATAGTTCAGATTTATACTTTATTAAATGGAATTTCTATTATGTAAAAAGTTATACTATGTAATATTAAAAGTTATTCTATGTATAAGTAAAGTTATACTATGTATACATATGTAAGGGTAAAAACTAAATTCTATTGTACAGATTAGAATTGATTTCACGATCTATTGTACTATATAATGTACTATTTAAAATCTGTACAATAAATCTAAAATCAAAACATTACATTATTTGTCAAAAACCATGCAGTAAAACTTATATTTATTACAAACACCATATTAATATACATTACATTAAGCAAATAAAGAAATTTGAATTTGAATCTCCATGGGTTTATACCATGGGTTATATATATGTTTTTTGACAATCCATTTCAAATTGCCTTGTATTCCTGACAGCGATCGGACTTGAAGTTTGAGGGTTCTCCAAGATGTCAGGTGTCTCCACACTCGACTAGGGGTTACCTGACAGACGTTAATTAATTTGTCTTGTCAACGCACCTGGTGCTTTGTTCACACGAGCTAAGTGGACAGTGTTCGGCGGTCAATTCAATGGTAATGCTTCGTTTGTGATAATCTTGTAAGTTGCTTGACTTGAATAATATCTACAAAATCCATGGATCACCAATTATTTGATGAGCAAGAAATTATTCTTGCTTTATATGTGACTATCATAATCGAAGCAGAGATGGGTTTACGACTAGTATATATAGTATAGCATATTCCTAGTTTCTTCTCGAACAGTCCCGCTAAACTCATCTATTTAATCGATACTTGCGCGTTTTGGGATGGAAAAAAGGTAAGTCGTGCGTAGAAAATTCTCCTAGATCATTATCCACATTTCCGCGTTTGTGCCCTAACTGATATAACATCGTATATACGTGAAAGTTTTTTAACCTTTCACATTTAATTTGGGAGTAAAGGGATATTTTTGATAGCTCAGGACTGTTTTTGAGGTTCAAGCTTAAAAAGGCTTATGTTACGTTTCTGTGATGTTTAAAGGGCCGAGTGGGCGCGGCAAGTGGCGGATTAAATAAACAAAGTTTAGTCAGTAACATCAAACGGGGCTTCGGTACAGTGCGTAGATTAACAAGCTGCGTAAGGGCTTGATAACCCTTGATTCTAAGAGACCATAAATCCTTATTCAAATACAAAATTCGTATTCAACATTTCTTAGCATTGGCCTCCATTTTTCGTTTCCTACGGTGGCTGTGCTAGAATTTGTAATACCTATACTTTTTGACGTATTGCTTTCCCCGCAGAAACTATGTACAATCATCCATCATATGACCTTATTTGAAGCGAAGGTGATCCAGAACTTCGGGCTTCGTGGTATCACAGCCCCAAAAACAATAGGGGACACGGGGACACTCGAGAGAGATAACGTTACCTACAATAACATTTCTTACAAAAGGCAAAATTTACCACAGAATATAAATTCACATAATCCGGACCCTCATTATGACCCGCGCCCGGCCCAGTTGAATCTTGCCTGTTTTTCAGCTATTTTTCTCAAGGGTCACACGTGGCGGGTGAATTATCGTGGGGTGGTGGGTAGCTGCCCCCTGACGGCCTAATTTTTTGCGTGGGGCCGAGGTAGGTCTAAAGAGGTTATATAGTTGGGCCATGAAATGTTCATGCAATTTTCACCAATATATAGTTTTTATTAATAAAATAGAATTAACAATAAATACACACAAAATATATTAATTTAAACTAAAAACTATATTAAATAAAAAGACTTATAAATTTAAAAAGATCCAAACAAGGCCTTCAAGGCAAAGTGCCCAATCACACTTTACACACACACTTTTATAAAATACTAGCGACCCGGCCTAATACCTTACCTTACCTACCTAAGCTTCGCACGGGGTACTTAGAACCATTGTTCGAAAAGTACTTTTTATTCAATATTTATTTGTTGCGTGAATAACGTTGAGTATTAGGTTAGTATTCTATAACACAAGTCTCGAACTTACTTTGGTAACTCAATTTGTGTGATTTCTCCAAATTCAAATCATTTATTCAGAAATTAGACCTTCACAGACACTTTTTCACGTCAAATTTCATATTAAATAGTAATTTCTCACAAGCTACAAACTACTGGCATTTCGGAAGGACCACTGTTGAACCACCACCGCTGGAGGACCACTGAGAAAAAATACCGAAAGAAACTCATTCAAAAAGTATTCATAATATCATATAGGTATTGAAATAAATAAATATATAATGAAACAGCCTTAAAATGGCATCGATTTTGTAGTTAGTACCTCAAAATATTTTCGAAACATTTATTTTAAATTTGTTACGCAGTGTGGTTTCGTTTGCGTTTTTCGTGGCCCATCCAAACGTCGGTGGGCATTATCTATACCGCGCAACTGGTCGAGTGCGCTTGTCATTGGATGGGCAAAGCCAGTTTAGAGATCACCGGGCCTTTTAAGGAGCATTGGATTTTACGGTTGATTCATATCGATTTTGATTTCTGAGTATTTTATTTCTGGCACGCTTTATGGCCGTAGAAGCTCCTCTGGGACGGGAAGCTGTTTGTTCCGATTGTATTTTCAGTTAAAATTCGCCAATTAGCAATGGGCCAGCATAATGGGTCATGGCCCATACTCCTTATCCATAAGAAGGCCGGTGCCCCAGCAGTCCCCACTGCTGGGGCTGTTGGGGTTTAAATGACTGTGATGATGATGTTCTTCAACCTGACGCATGGAAGGTAAGGGTTTGAGATAAATATATAAACCTTACCTATCAAGGTAGGTAGATTGTTGGCTTGAATCACTTGTTTGCCACATCGATGTTTTCCATTACATAAGTATATCTCCTATCTCATTCCTTTTCTATTCACTACTTTATAAACCTCCCTTTTTTACGCCAACCCATAGGAAAAGGGCTGAGATGATTATATCTGTAATTTTCAATCTGTATTTCAGACCAAATGACGTACCTAGTACTTTGCGCACGTTACAGTTGACGGTGCAACCCGGCCTTAGTGTGCACCGCGACGTAAGTACCTATTGCTAGTAAGTGAAATTCAGTAGAACTATACGACCGAATAATAATCTTAGGCTGAAAATCAGTTTTCTTTTAAATGTAAGAAACAATAAGGATATTATGCACTTTTGGATGTGTTTCTTTTAGCATTTCTTCTCAGCAGTGGTCGTTCTGAAATCCTAGTTGTTTCTGAGATATTACTATTTACTTAATATAAAATTTGACGTGAAAAGGTGCCTGTGAAGGTCTAATTTCGGAATAAATGGTTTGATTTGAAACTGCTGTTTTATCTATACTCTTATTATAAAGAGGTAAGCGTTTGTGACTTCGTGAGTTTGTATGTTTGAGGCGGGTAATCTCCGAAATTACCGAACCGATTTCAAAATTTCTTTCACTATTAGAAAGGTACATTATCCAAGATGGCTATAGGCTATATATTATCTCAAAATTCCCAAGAGAGCGAAGCCCCGGGCAACATCTAGTATACTTATACATAAAGACACAAAGCCATCAATCACTTGAGCCGGTCTTACCTAAAATCCCACGTAAATAAACTAAGCAATTCACATGAAACGCCATAAATCACGAACACATGTTACACACAGTCATAAATTACGAAGATTTAATTAATATATCCGAACAAAATCTTACGGCCGCCATTTTGGAACCCTTATCCAACCCCACCCTGTTGGAAACAGACGATTACACCTCGACAAAATTAAATGTTACATCCAAAAATATTGCTTCGAAAAATGTTTTAGTTTCTAATATCAAAACGTAATAGAGTCGAAATTCAATTGTCCGGAGTCTTATTCATTGGCATTTTAAAATTTGTGCCTTTCGTCCCTCAGTCCTTCCGTTGGTATAATTAGGGATGGGACCCTGCGAGATGAGATTTTCGGAGTTTAAATTGATTCAATCGAGTACTCGTGTTTCGACTAGAACGGCGTTTTTCGTTTTTCGAACTCGTTCCGACCGAATAAGGAATTAATGGGGATTTGGGCAAGTTGAGAATTTGGGTGAAACGATTGATCGATTTCATTCGCTTTTTGGACGGATATTAGATATTTCAATCGGGAAGCCAATTTTCAATTCATTGTAGTTTGTGAGAAAAAAACATGATAAATGTTACTCTTATCTCCTTGCGCTGCCCGTTCACTGGAGTTGTTGCTTACTCTTGTTGCTCTACTAAGCTATAATAAGTTAGGTATATGATATGTGTCAATATTATCCAAAAATAAATTCAATTATGAAAAAAAATCTGCAAATAAAAACTAGAAATGCCCTTGTCTACATTTATTGAGAACGAAAAACTGTTGACCCGAGTTACCTTTAAATTCTATACTTACTCCTACTTACAATTGATGCTATTATTTATACTATATAATAGCTCTATAAAGGTATATTAGAAAGGTTTCCAGTGTACTTGTGTTGGCTACTCCAAGTATTAGCCAATTACCAGAGGCAGCTGCGTCGCATCCATCACCGTGGTTTTACTTTCCACAGATAAAGTGCGCTTTAGTTTTTTTTTTAATTCCGTTTTTTTTTTACACATTTTTGTATTTCCGACGCAAATAGAAACCCTTTATAAGGCTGTATATAATTATGGCTATCTATAGGTTCAAAGACGGATAAAAATGGATCAAATAATTGACCACAATCTATTTTGATCCATTTTTGGTTTCATAATTAATATTAAATAATTGTTTATTTGCGAAATAGTATATTATCAGTCTCTTAGACTAAGGGTGAGTTGCACTATTTAATTTTGGCGTTAATTTTAACATGTGCAGAAAATCGCAAAGTACCTACGCCATTTTGTCTAAACGACGGTGCAATCCACAATGTTTATGTGTTAAATAATTTTTACATACTTTACAATGTTGTTACTGGGCAAAAACAATTTATAAATATATACATATATGGACAATTTACATATTCACAGATTGAGTTAGCACCATAGTAAGGTTTATGACACAAAGACTACATTCTATAACATTTACATAAATAAATATACATTCAAGACCCCGAATGTCAATCCGAAAATGATCATTTTCCATGTTGACCTGACAGAAATCGAACCAGGAATCTGTGTAGTAGTATGATGACCATTAGACCATAGAGATCGTTAAATAAAATTTGATGATAACGCAAGTCAATTTGCTGTTAAAAATTAACTGCAGATGTCGAAAATAATTTAATATTAAACCCGTATATCGAATTTTAGCTTTCAAGTCCGTTAAATTATATCTTCAGCCACTTCCAAATTTAAACGTTCGCAGTAAGCGGAATATATTATTTAACACAGTACTCTCGGCTATTTCCCGACGGAACAAAAGCTTGCTTTAGAATTATATATGAGCGAGCTTAAAGTTTAGAAGCTCGATGTGCAAGTCTAAAAGCTTAGGCGGGCCGAGTATTAAATGTTTAGAAGCGACAGTATTCGCGTAAATATTTTGTCGATTTTCTTAATGACGGTATGAATTATTTTCTTTTACATGACACATACTTTTTAACTAATTCTGATGAAAAAAAACTGGAATCGTGGCGTGGGTTCGATTCCCCCTTGATTATTTTTAAAAGTGTAACCAGTTACTTGAAATCGATGCTACAAATTCTTACTACAATTACGCGTAAATACATGTATTTTCGTAACTTTCAAGTGAAGTAAATTGCAATAAAAATAAAATGTAAATATGATAAAATTTACAAATACAATTTATGTTATGTTTATGGGACAAAATGTTATGAAATTACAACTTAAACATCCCTGTATTCTGTTACTCAATCACACAACTAAGCGGTGTTGATGAAATTTGACACTCCCATAAAATATAAGGTTATATTTTATGGGAGTGTCAAAAATAGCATATAGACTATTTAATCTCAAGATTTTTCTCCGCCAAAGAATAGTCTCGGACTGTGGTCGAAAATAAAATAAAATTAAATACTTGCCGCCTCTATATATTTCTTACACTGCAGGGTACAGTCACATTAGCGCAGAGGCCCGCGGCCCCAACTGTCAAGCTTCGCCCGTGACTGTACTTAAATAGATGCCTTACTAGTTGCCAGCGTGTTGTCACCTCGCATTGACTGGTATAGTCCCAGTTGATTTTCAAATGTGGAATTGAAACGGGTTATAGATATTGGTGTAGGTATAATCCCACCAAAAACATTTTCATGTAAAAATGTTGCCAAGACGAGTCTAGTTTGCTTCATAAACTCTATTCAAAATGTATGAAAAAGTGGTCAGACCTCATGTAGAGCCAAGATTCTTGATATAAATCATTGACATTTGACATATATAATTTATTAATATATAGTTTTTTACCAGACCTAACTTCACATACTCTACATTCTAGTTAAAACGTGTAGCTTGGCCGTTTATTTACTATAGAAATAAGATAACGAATGCCTATGAAATCTACGTGACGGTAGCAAAACGGCCAAGCCACACGTTTTAACTAAAATCTATGTGAAGTTAGGTCTGGTAAAGTTAGGCCGCATAACAATTTTGATGATCAGTGAATCAGTGAGTCAGTGAGCCAGTGACGATATTATGGGCTTTTGGACATCTATAAAATTTAAAGTATAATAGCTACAAGCTTTGCAAGTTTAATTAATATACTCATGGTATTATATGTTCAAAATGTTAACTATCTGGCATTATCCAAACCAAAGTTACGAGGGTTCAAAAATACGACGAAACGTTTCAAGAAAAGGTAGGTAGTGCCCTTGCGCTTCGCTTGGCTCGTCTTGGCGGGGGCACTCCTGTGCCCCTATATTATCCGATTTTTTTTTCAATGACGACACTTCCATCGTTATTCTATGGACATCAATAAATTAATTGCAAGAAATACAATTTCTAATTTTTCTATCTATAATAATAAATGAGACCATTTAACGCACTAATGGACGAGAATGGACGGGAGTCAAAACAGTCGAACTGTTCAGAATTCAGACTGGTTCGGGATAAGCCAATATGTAAGGACCTGACGGCCAACATTCAGTAATGAATAGGCACACAGAGAAGAAGACGCACTACATTAGATAAGTACTTTCGCTTAAATTTATTTATTGTGATTAAAATTAATATATATCTGAACGACTGCAAACATTGCTATTGGCATAAATAACTTGAAGTAGCTGTGGTAATAGTACCTAACTGATAAACTGTATTAAGCACGCATATTTCTCATGCATGTTAATCCATAATCGTAACAAAATATGTAGCTTCCTCTACTTACATTTACTACTAAATAAGATATTATATGATATATATTTATTATAGTAACTTAACCGTTATCCAAAAGACAATTTAAAAAAAAGACAAACTGACTTCAAGATTTCTTACACTCGATTCACAGTTTGGAGTGTAATAAAATTAATAAATGGGTTAACAATAAAATTAACCAACACATAAAAATGAATGTACCTACAGCTTGGGTTGAAGTCTGTGCCAGGTTTGCAATAATGAATAAAAATAAGGTATGTAATTGTACTTTAAATTGTAACCCAAAAAAACTGTAGTAATTAATTAATCTACCACCGGATTATAACAAAAACAGCTTAATAGCTTAGCTCCGCAAAATGTTAGCTTACGGCGCATCTGCTCCAAGACTTGGCGTAAGCCCCGAGCTATTAAGATTAAGCTGGATTACCAAGAACTGCTGCATATTTTTACATTTTAAGACTAATAAATCATACTGAGTTATGGCTACTTACAGTAAAATGTTTAATGTTTTTATATTTAACTAAAAATTTAAACTGAAATTGTGGTATTTTGTAACATACTAGTGGCGCACCGGGCCTTCGCTCCTGTGGGAATTTTGGGATAAAAAGTATCCTATGAATTAATCCAGTTTTATTCTAGCCGTGTACCAAATTTCATAACAATCGGTCCAGTAGATTTTGCGTGAAAGAGTAACAAACATAAATACACACACACACACACTTCTCCGCGAAGGCTTTGTACCGCGAGGCGAGCTAGAGGGCCAACGTGTCTCACATTTTCCACCGCCTTTGGAGAGATGTTATAACACAAATAGCTACATAAAGATCATCGATCACTAATCACTGTAATTTTACCAAATTTAGTTTAACTTTAATACTAGGTGGACTAGATATCAGATATTGATATTTCGACGCCCGTCTATATTTTCAGGCACGTTGTGGCCAGGCAGCGGACATAAGTTGCCTAAATGATGCTCTATTATGATGACGATGACAAAGATGTGTGAGATATTTTATGTAGTCTCCTGGTTTCGTATTGTATAAGTGTCCATATGCATATAATTATATAGACACTTATACGGTATTGACCTTGATTAACTATAATGATAATAAATAGAGTAGGTTCTTTCACACACAGTCCAATGAAATATTTTTTATTTCACTGTGTGTGTGAAAGTACTCTAATATATATTCAGTCATATGATTCTACCCAAACCTACTATATATTTGTAAAATATCATTTCATAGCTCTTAATGCTAAGAACCATAATAATAATAATAATAAAATTTATTTGCAGGCAAAACACGGTAAATATTGGTTACAAGTTGCGACAAGAGTTTGTCTAATATAAGTTGTACAGGCGTGTTGCGCCAACAGTTGGCATGCAAATATTCAATTTCATAAATTACAATTTATGTTAGTTACATGCAGAATTTTTAACAAATAAATAATTTAAATATATAAATTAAGAAATTATTGAAATTTTATATAATAATGTCAATTATAATTTTTGAGGGCGCTGTATGTCAAAGTCAAAATTTAAATGCAAGAAATTCATTAATATCATAAAAGCAGTTAGTGACCAACAATGTATGAAGCTGTTTTTTAAACTTTGTCAATGGCAGGGATTTCAAACTTTCTGGCAGATGGTTATAAAGTTTTATTGCCATATTGTAACTGTTCGCTTGAAACAATTTAGTGGTATGCGATAGTGTAGCCAGGCGATTCGGGTATCTAAGTGAAGAAGGATATGGTAGTTTACAAAATTTCTGTATGTTGCACTTTACAAATAAACAAATATCCATCAAGTACATGCAAATCAATGTCAAAATTTTTAGCTTTTTGAATAATGGCCTACAGCTATCAAGAGGTCTGGCACCAGATAGAGCCTTAACACATTTTTTCTGTATTACAAAAACTTCGTTTATTCTAACTGAGTTTCCCCAAATGACTAGTCCATAGCGCAATGCCGAGCAAACATAGCCATGGTAGGCGAGAAGTGCTGTTTCCTGTCCACAAGTGTTTCGTAACCGATACAGGGCATATACAAATCTGTTTATTTTCTGACACACAGAGTCAATGTGTTCTTTCCATGACAGATGTGCATCGATGACGATGCCTAGAAACTTTGTAGAAACACATTCTGCGATTTGCTCACCATTATACGCTATAGACAGGTTTACAGGTTTACCATTTCTATTGTAGTATTGCAAAAACATCGTTTTTGAAAGGTTGACACATAGGTTATTACATTTTAGCCAGTGTATGGTACTGCTTATTGTGTCATTAATTTGCTTTTCATAACTGCAGTTTGGTTTTTTGTTAACAACAATGGACAAATCATCAGCAAAGAGTGTACATGGGTAAGCTGTTATTGTTGGCAATTCATTTATATACAAAATGAATAAAAGTGGGCCCAGCACACTCCCTTGAGGTACCCCTATTCTATTGACTGTAGCCGAGGAGCGGAATGCAGTAAACTCTAAATCATTGTTGAAATTATTTACTTCTACGCACTGAGTTCTTTCAGATAGATAATCGACAATCAGATCGTGAGCTTTTCCTCGGATTCCGTAGATCTCTAATTTTGCTAACAAAGTTTTATGACAGACGAAATCAAACGCGCTTTTCATGTCAAACATTAAAGAGCTAACTGGGACCCTCTTATCCATCCATGTGGCAATTTCTTTTACAAATGAGAAACAAGCCGACGTTGTAGACCTTTCCCTCCGAAAGCCATGTTGTTCAGGCCTTATTACATTGATATTTATTTATATCCCTATTCATAATTGTTTATTTTTACAAATCACATATTATCAAGTACGTGCCTACTTGATAGTATAGGAATAAACCGATATTTATGTGTTTCAGATTTTTCTGAAAAATAACCCTCAACCCCTTCAAAAGGGGGGGGGGGGTGAAAGATTGTATGGAACTTAATACAAATTTCAAAATAAAAAACTGAAATTTGGTAAACATACTGTTCATCATTTTTCTTACAGAATTACCGAGACTTTACTATGAAATACACGCGGGCGAAGCCGCGGGCAAAAGCTGGTGTTAAATAGAATCAAGGCTAGTCCCGAAGACAACGCTTAAATAAATCATACCGAGATGGGAATTTGTGACAATGTCGAAATGTCCACACCTGAAACCGAGCTTATAATGGTCTGAGAGAAAATCAATAATTCAGATGGAAATCAGAGCCGTATACTGATTTATTTAGAATTAGTTTACATTTACGATTAGCAGTTAAATATTACAATATTTATTGTAAGTGGTATCTTTAACAAATGGCAAAACTAAGGTATACGGGCTTGATGTCGTCGAGGATTATAGTTATGCCTGCCACGTTCAAAGTTGTCAACTAAGAAGGCGAATAACGCGCGTTGTGGAGCAGAAGAAATAGGAAGGACTCGGACACTCAATGGCGGCGGAAGGAAAATTATCCGCTTAGAAAGTATGTTTCATTTAAGCGTAATATAGCTTCCAACTGGCACAAAATCTCTTTATAATATTGATGTAGAAATGAATCAAAAAATATATCCACAATTATCCTTACATATTATAAAACAAAGTCCACTGCCGCGCCTGTCTGTCTGTTCGCGATAAACTGATGCATGGATTTTCATGCGGTTTTCGTCAATAAATAGCGTGATTCCTGGGGAAGGTTTAGGTGTATAATTTATTATGTCTTTAAACATGCGAAGCCGGGACGGGGCGCTAGTGTAATACAATATCAAAATTGTTTTATAGTAAATAGTGACTATTTTTCAACAATCAACGTATCCGAAAATCGTGAACAAATTAACAACATTTTGAAAAGGACCAACTTCACGGAAACTAAAGTTAATTATCACTTATTAAATAACTAACAAATATTGTTAAATTTTATCTGTTGTAACATGCGCGAATCCGGACAACTTTAGCTAAAATATTTTCCAGGAAATAATATCGAATATTTTGTGTTGCACGTCGTTCGGAGGCCCCATATTTTCTATGCAATATTAATATTTGATATTTTGCAACGCTCTGTCATATAATTCTAATTTTCATTTGAATTCTTGTTCAAATTAAATTCCTGTGCATTGTGGTGCATTTTCGCTTATAAATTGTTTTTGTGTAATTTAAAAAAAGCAAGCGATTATGCTATATTAAATCGTTCGAAGTCGTCGTATTCTTAAAGTGAGCTCTTTCCTAACTAGTATTATACACACATATGCCGTGTATATTATTTATGACACAGCGGAAAAGAAAATATTTGACTAATTAATTACGCTTGTCGTCAATGTCAAAGAACAAATAAGATTTAAAAATAGAATGGAACATTTACAGCACCTTTTGTATAATAATTTCTTCTCTAAGCATTTTAGAACCCTAAAAATAGATTAAAAATATCTCCACATGCATTTTATTTCTTCTATTTTACCCGTGTACAGATTTTGCGTGAAAGACTAACAAACATACATACATCCAAAATTTCGCATTAAAAACATCAGTACGATACTATAAATTCTATAATGTTTCATAATGTCATATAAGATATAAAATTGGACAAAGAATGTGACAAGTGGACAAAGAATACTGACACCACAACAACAAAAACATAGTCCCGTATAGACAGGGGCGGTTAAATTCCCGCTCGGCTCCAGGATTTTTTTCATCTCATTGTTATTTTCAAGTGTAACACCGCCCTTAGTCGCTAAACTATAACTAAAACTAGTTATTCTAATGTCCTCCTTCCGAGCACTGAAGCCAGTGCAGCCAACCTCTAAAAACCAATTTCGTAGTTCGCAGGAGAATCTAATTTCGAACCCTGAAAGTTGGCAACTATTAAAATGCTAAAGTTGGCATTTCCTAGACTCTCCTAGACGTAACGCACTCTCAATTAGGGAGTTGCGTCCGCGCATAAAGTTAAAACCACTCATATATAACCATTACGTATAAAATACGAGTAAAGTGCAAAGTTAGACAGTATTCTATCCTTTGGTGGCTATAATTTATGTGTGGCCAACTTCTACGTAACGTTGAGAGAGTACCGACAGCAGAATTTTTTTCCACAGATATCTTTTTCGGTGATACGAGTTCAACTGGTCTATGTTCCACCTAAAGTAGTCAGGTTTGACATGTTAATGTTTTGTTTTGTTCGTATTATTTCTTTTACAGTATTTTAATGGTATGAAGTTTTTGTAGTTCTGATTTTGCAACAAATATTGTATGCCCTTCGTGCCCTCCGTTACAAGGACGAAATGTCAAATGTGACTATTAAATTGGTTCTACTTTATGCTGCACGTTTTGTGTTTCTACCAAGAATAATTGAAGCTTCTTTTAATTTTGATTTGAAAAAAAAAGAAGTGGGTTTAAATACCTGATTCTTTGTTGAATTTGTTGAATTGATCTACTTCCTTAATTGTGGCATAACATTTGGCCGGGTAAATTATAATTCTTTTATCGTTAGAGGGTGTCAAAACGCAAAGAAGAAGAGGATTATGTAGAAGGTATTTCTAAATAATATTATGACGTTTTCACATATCTATTTAAAAACCTGGAAAAATTCTGAGCTCATAGGATGAATTTTTTCGACCACAAGAATGTTTATCACTTGGGCGATAATTCTATTGACGAAGTCATTCATGGCCGGCTTCGAAATGGGACTACTTTAATCCCAATAAGAAGCCGACATCGAAATGAAATTTTTTCTTGTCTTCAGCCGTCAGCCAGCTGCGTAATCCGCTACGAAGTGATCTGAAGCATCATTTTCATGTTTTTTTTTCAGAATTTTGATAAATAGCTAGATAAAATAAAATATTAATTAATATCTAGATTGTTGCTGTTCTCTGCTGACGGTACACGGAGCGCTGAGGCAGTGCGGCTCAGCGGTAATTGTACAAAAGTTCCGATCCTCAGCCATGGTGAATTTGTTCACGCTTCCTTGCTCGTCAGCAGACGGGCGGGCGAACGCGGCTGTCGGGCCGCTCGTCTGAAAACATGGGAAAATGAATTAAATAAAATGTTAATTAGCATTCTGACTTGTTATTGGCCAGTTAATCGTAGATCTAAGAATCCTATGATAAATACAAGGAACAGAATCAACTGCTTTATTTTTCTTTGGAAGGGCTTAAATCACTTCTTTTTTAATTCAATAAATAATTCGAAAGACTAAACAACAGAGATATGGGGAAAATGTTTGTTCTTGATTGATCGATCAAAATTATGCTTTTCCGTAATATAAACTTCATTAGTCAGCACAAAAAGTTTTGTTATTTCTTTATTAGTTTTTAAATAGTGTATCGATAGAACCTACTATCGTAAGAATTAAAACTTTTGAATGAGAGCAATACTGTCGATAGATAGCCGTAATTGTTGATAGTTTTAAACATTCGACAGTATCAATAGGTAATAGCTTTAGCTTATGTTTATCGATTAAAATCGATAGTTGATTAGAATCGATACTCGATTAATGGGCAACACAAAAACTAGACACACAATGGAGTACGTAAGCTAACAGTTTTTGGTTTAGCCAGCGTTCGTAATATAAAGCTTCCGAAAAATCCTTTAACTGACGGCTTCATCACAATACATGGAATTTACTCTATTATAAAAGTACTTTAGAATATTTTACATATAAAACCCATCAAAATAAATTGTTTAAATAACAGTGAAAAGTGCAATAATACTTATTGTGTGGTGTGAATAGGAAAGCGTAGAAATAGACAGAGACAGAGGCGGAAGGCGACCATGTTTTATACTACCAAGTATGTAGTGATACTATCACTATCCGACTATCACTGTGATAGTCGGCAACGCACCGGTATCGGGTTATGTACTGGCGTATGTTTGTTTGTTACCTCTTCACGCTCTATCTACTCTACCAATGTTCTTGAAATTTTGCATGCATGTAGTTTGAAGTATATAGAAGGAATAACCTTTCATCCCGGAAAAACTGTTCCTGTGGAAAATTTTTACTGTATACAAATTTGTGATATCGTAGAATTAAAAAAAAATGGGTCATTTTATTAAGACGAAATAAGACCCGTATTTCAGTGCCATTGCGTCCATTGACATTCATATCAAAATTCAAATCAGATTAATCAAGGGACTAAAAATGTATATATATATATAGATATGTAAGTGTCCTTCTGGGTCTAAACCGTGAGAGCGGCCAGGGACGGGAGTGAATTTAGATAGCGGATCTGGGCGGGTCTTGCGGTGCCAGTAATGAGTTGGGAGGAATCTGAAATACAGATGCGCCAATAGGTATTGAAGTAGAAGTAGACAAGGTGACGTAAAAAAGAGATATAAGACTGCACTTAAAGACTGCACTTAATTTTTTCAAAATTTTGAAGCAAATCCTTGTAAAATGTATGTTCTTTCTTTCGTACAATATAGGTGTAGGCTGGAACCTAGGAGCGTCTGACACGGTCCGACAGTTGTTTCGTCTATAAATAATTATATGGAGGAGACATTCTGTCGGCGAATCGTTCGTAGATGAAACGTTCTGTCGTTCAAACGCCCGATGTCGAAACATTCTGTCGACGAAATGTTCGTAGACAAAGTAACTGTCGGAAAACCGTCAGATTTTAGTAGTAAATTATCGAATTAGACGTTTTTTAAAATACGTATTTTAGAAAGGAATATTGCAGTGCAGGAATTAATGACATAGGGCGTCTATAGTTAGACGAAGAGAAACACACTTCACAGAAAGATATCGCGACGAGCGAGAGGGTGATATTATGGTATAGATTTATCTATACTACACAAACTCACAAACGCTTACCTCTTTACTATTATAAATTGTGAGTTTGTTTGTTTGTTTGAGTCGGGTAATCTCCGAAACTACAGCTATAGGCTATATTTTATCTCAAAATTCCCACGCGAGCGAAGCCCCGGGTAACAACTAGTTCATATATAAACGGAGTGTCGCATCTGATCATCTTACTTGTCTTTGTCCAAAGTTGAATTTTGTCCGCTCTCGAGACTACAGATATTTATCTGGCCGCGCCCGGACTTTTTTAATATAAATGTTCTTTGTTCGTGACGGGAGAAAGTTTTAATGAAAATTCAAATAAGGACAACTTTAACCTTTTGTTTTTGCGTGTTTTTTGTTGGCTCCAATTGTTTTTGTTTCAAGTAGGCCGTGCCAAATGATAAATGGGTTTAGCAAGTACTTCGTTTCGGACCTGAAAATATATGTGCCGTTTAGATCGCACTTTAAGGCTTTTATGCTAGTTATTCATAAATAAGTTACAACATACTTCAAGCTAAAGTATGATGACTCTTTCTTACCGGCTTATTACATCGTTTTGATAGTACGTACTACTGTTAAGTTTTATACAATGTGAGGTAGAGCCTGTGAGCATCTATATCGTTATACAAATACATAAATTATTAATTAAAATTAATTTTGTGTAAAATGTATTCATTTTTTGTTCAACTAATAATATTGTCGATATATTGTCAATATTATTAGTTGAACAAAAAATGAATACATTTTACACAAAATTAAATGCACAGTTTTATTTTTAAACGCTATCAAATTTTTTTTTTTTTTCACAAATTAGGATCCTAAAATTCGCGACCTATATCAAACCCAGTGCGTTCCGAATGTTCTTATTTTACATTTTAAGTCTTGCGCAGGATTTATATTCGGTGGGTACTTCACCCACCCCGAGAGACCCATAAATAACACCGCAGAGGTCTGAACCCCTAACTTTTTACCCCCAACCCACCCCCAAACCCCTAACGGCTAAGGTTACAGTGGGAAGATGAAAGAACACCCTCATATATCTTTTTCAAAGTACGGACCGTTTGAGAATTTTAATTTTGCTGGGGCCGATTTTTTTTACGTAATTGTGAGGTCCAACGACTGGATAAATACCGTTTTAATGAAATACTTTTTCTCCTTAATTTATCTTATACGTTTTACGATTTAGGTTCTGATGTATCGGCTCAATTTATGTGTCGATTCGTGCTGAACATTTTTACAATGAATTAGTTACTAGAAATAATTTATTTTCAAAGATGCAGTGACAATTATAAAATGCTTAGTTCACAAAGATGGAAGAGCAACGTAGTAACCTGGACGCAATTTTTGCTTCCCGTCAGGCTATATTAACGCCAAATGCGCTCAAATTATTAATTTAATAAAAAGTATAACGATTGGAGATACTTTTAGAGGAGGCTTTTATCCAGCTCTGGGACTAAACCCATAAATAAATTCTGCAGTATCTGAGATGAGAATGACATCCGATCCACTTATTACTTTTATTCTTAAATAAAAACTAGTGTCCGATCGAAACACTATGGGACACATTGAATTTGGAAATATTTACTGTAACCATCGGCCAAATTTTTCTTTAACATAGAATAACCATTTTTCTTTTACCCGACAAAGCAACCCAAAAAAATTAGTTTCGATGGGTTGAAAGTTTCGACTGAAATATTGGGCGAAGTTTTAAAGTTAAATAAAACCCCTATTCGGTCTGACGCTAACAAAAAACAAAACCGGCGAAGTGCTAGTCGGACTCTCACACGAGAAAAGAATCAAGATATCCGTAGTTATCTATAAAACCCTTTAAATGTTTATTTTATTATAGTTTTTTATTGCGGAAATAATCATCTGT
The DNA here is from genome assembly GCF_027563975.2 of Plodia interpunctella. NCBI lineage: Eukaryota > Metazoa > Arthropoda > Insecta > Lepidoptera > Pyralidae > Plodia > Plodia interpunctella. Next base: position 2,770,962 of record NC_071310.1, read on the forward strand.
GAAAATGTCAAGTGACACGAGATATAGCCTGGTGACAGGCAGACACATAGCGGAGTCTCAGTTATAGGGTCCCGTTAACTCTTTGTGTACGGAATCCTAAAAACTGCTTCGTTACTACAATATTCCGCTGACCCTGCAAACATTTGTTTTGTCCAACCTAGCCACTCATATTTCATGGACCTTTCGTTTGGCCCCAAAGGACCCGTCCTAATGAGCACAAGCTTATTTATTTAAGGTTCTATTTACAGGCCTTAGCAAACAACCCTTTTTACTACGTCCATTTAATAAACTTGCCCTTTACAACACACTTAAGTTGATTAAAAGTGCTAGCAAACGTGTCTTGTATAATGAAATAGCCTTATTTTCAGTTTTAATTGCAGATAAATAAAAAAGTCATTAGTGCCGCAAATTATAACATTTTTTTATCATTAGTGCCGCTAACATTTTTTTTTTAATAAGGAACATTCTGTTTTGCTGACGTCGTCATCAGGAATTTTCAATTCTGACATTAATTTTACTTGCAATGCATTGCGCGCTTTGGGTTGTACTGTGTAGGTTAAAGTTAACGACTAAGTTTAGTGGTCCAAGACAGAATGGTTATTTATAAATGTTATGAATTACATATCTATTTATTTAAATCTTATTTATATCTTATTAATCTGGTTATTAATTATACTTATTTATTTATTATCATTAATAACTTGGTACGCCATACAGGAACGTTAAATACCCGAAGGATTTATTTAGACGATAGTATTAATCAATTACGATCATCAGATCAGATTCGAATTTAATTAGACTAGGAGCATATAGTTTCTTACCAGCAGGCTGTCACTTTTTATCTCAAATTAATCATAGAATCTTCAATCTGACAAAGCTGTGTCAACGCAAGAATAGTGAGAGCCATAAAAAAGGCAACAGTAAGCTCTTCGGATGAAATATGCGCACTTCACTAAAATATGGAACGGTCCAAGTTACGAGCGATTTTTGTTTAAACGAACATCACATTTAAAGATCAACAAAACTTCCTATCTTACTCCTAATATAAATGCCAAATTCTTTATTCAATTTGGGATGATATACATCATTTAATGTCGTCAAAAGATTACTTAAATATAGTCTACTGCCGACTTCCAAAGCGCAGGTGAAGAAGTAGCGGCGCAATAAACTTCACCGCATCTTTTTCTCCAAAGACGTCAATTAGTAGGTCTTAAGTTCTCCTAAGTTTCAATGTGTGTACTCACACATACTCATGTGAGGATACTTGTCACGCAGTAACACAAAGTCTTTATTTGTTGTAATTTTGTCATGGATTATTTTCGAGTATATAAAAGAAGAGTGAGTGTCAGATTTTATTGAAGTCACCTAAAGGCATCTGCCGTGGCATGACTACCTACCGCCGTCTAGTCAAACATGCAGGAATTAAGAAAGAACCACGTATATATTATATTTCAGCAATATTTAATGAATCTTGTACACGATAGTAATGCCAGACAGTTATGCCTGTGTTAATAAATATGGATGCCATAGGATACTTTTATGCCAAATCTCCCATGAATATTGTGTAAATGTGTACACCCGCTGCCGCCTATGTCTTGGACAACCGCCTGTACAGTGATGTTGCACACAACATCTCATTAAAATGACACGAGCACGCATGACAGTTGATATCATTTGCATTTACTAAGCTTGTTTACTAATTATCCAACTTTATCTATCCTTCTCATTCATTCTCCGTCATCTTCAATTTGTTCGAAAGAGGTATAAGAAAGAAAATGTCCGTGAATAAATACATTTCTAAACTCCTAGATGTTGTACGGGGCTTCGCTCGCGTGGGAATTTTGAGATAAGTCTAGTACCGATCTTGGTCTACCATCCGAAATCACATCAATAATTCTTCTGACGGCGTAAATTGATCATTTAATTTCTACATTTTAAGTACCTATTTTATTGAAAAGACTTGTCTAAATTGTGTATATCATTACTTCAAAACAAACCTGGCATAGTACAGTCAACACGATAAAATAATTACATATTACACGCGCCGATGTTCGTTCCATCTTTCAACAGCAACCCAACTTGAAACCTTTGTTCTAATTAGCATAGCGGCCGTCAGATGCCGGCCGTCACTCGTCAACTCCTGGCCGTCACTCCCTTGTATATCACTCCTTTTGTTCGCGGAGCTTTGTTTACCCGGAAATTTATATCAATTATCATAAAGCGGTGAACACATAAATAACGGGTAAAAATAAAAAGTTATGAGAGGAGTGACAGAGAGGAAAATTAGAAACACATATTAAATTGAACAATAAATAATTCAATACTATATATTGTATTGGCTGAATGTAAATACAGATAAAGAAAAATATTTGAGAAATAGACAGTAACATATGTCTACTTGTTAATTATTGTAGTTGATAGCAGCTGAAGGGAATTCCCTTCATCAGCTGCTATACGATTCCAGTTTACGATTGACTGATCAAATGGAGTGTCAAACTCATTATTTTTATTAGCCCATCGTAAACTGGAAGCGGTGTTGGTGGTGTAAGGGTTAAGACGGCCTGTGGTTCGAATCCTACTCGTGTCAGGTTCGAATTCTACTCGTGCCAATGCGACTCATATATAGTAGTTTTCATCGACCACTACTTGCTTCCGGTGTAAGAAAACATCGTGAGAAAGCCTGCACACTGGTTGATTCATTAGCTTGTGTGTGAAATGGAGAATGCAATGGCAAACCACTCCATTACTAATGCCAAGAAAGTTGTTGTGTGTGTTAAATTCCACGTAATGACCACGATCTTTAGCCATGAAGAATACGACTATGAAGAAGAAACTGGAAATATATAAAGAATAATTAAAATTGTTTATGATTATTAATAATGTTACTATTTTATTTTGTGAACATACTTTCTGGTATGTATATATACTAGTTGCATCTTAGTGTTTTGCTTTTGTATATAAATATTTTCCTTTCACACGTTTCCTAACTCACATCCGAAATTTCATTTATCATGTATAATATTAGTAACATATATAATATGGGTTTATAACCGCAGATGTGTCAGTGTGAATCGACCCTAAGACTGTCCTCATTATAAATTCTTTCATAAGATATTTTTGAACGCCGTAATGGACACTTTGCCACGAAGGGCTGTTTTATGTTTATTATTTAAAACACGTCAACCAACTTAGAAAAATGACAAGAGCAGTTTATTAGGTAGCCATTTTGTCTATTAAATATTAATCCCACGTAAAAAAATATGTATAAAAAGTACCGCATTCCAAGTTATAACCTGCGGTGCACCACATCAAACTATTATTATTATTTTTAAAGTTTCATTAATTGAGTAAAAAACATCAAAATAATTAGCCATAACGAATCGATGAGAAGAAGAAGAAAACTCATCCAAATTGTATATCATCTTTCTATTTAACTCTAATAAGAGACGATTAAAATCATTGTTTTTGGATGCATTAAAATTCTTTATAGTCATGTATTTTTCATGACCGAGCGTCGTGATCATTGTAGATAACGATTTTTTGGCACTATTAATGGAGTGGTGCCATTTCACACACAAGTTGATAATTAACCCGAGCGTAGGTTTCCTCACGATGTTTTTTTTTCACTGGAAGTAGGAAGTGGTCGATGAAAACAACTCACATGAATCGGATTGGTATACAAACTCATGTGGCACTAGTGGGATTCCGACCTGGGACCGTTCGGTTCACAAGCGTCTTAACCATTACACCATCACTTCATACAAACAACGTACAGCTAAATATGGCCTTTGATTTTCACAGCTCATGGCTCTGTCTATACCGTAAGGGATAAAGACGTGATACTGTATCTATATTTTTTGCTGATCAAAACGTTACAGTCCTATTTCAATTAAATCTTTTTTTTTTTTCGTAATTAAAGGAAGCCACTATCCAATTCAATTTAGCTTTTTCAATCCAATCAAGGGCGTTCCACACAACCGCAATTCATTGGAAGACAATGAGTTAGTTAGTGCTGAATTAGTTGTCCCATAGTACAGTAGCCTGCACATGAGAGTTTACTACAGATCTGTATTCCAATAAGATAAGGTTTGAATTGTCACGCTTGATTTTATGACCCCTGTACAAACCGCGAAAGAAATGCTGCCGTGGCATGCGGCTGCCCCTTGGTCGACGATTTACAAATTTCATTTGTTAGAAAACTTTATTGATTCATGATAATTTATGTGGTGAAAGTTTATGATGAACACACACATGATATGTGAAGGTAAACATTTTTGTTGATTAAAGTGATAAGAAAATTATTCGCTACGAGATTATCGTAGCACTGTAAAATGTCGTAGCATTGTGGCTACGACAGTCTGCTCCTTCGTAGCCATTCCGTAGCGTGACATTTTATAGTGATCGAAATATATATACACTGGTTTTGTGTTACCTACGAATATTTTGCTATAAATAACAATGATAAATATTATCAAAAATCTTGGTCAGTTTGGAAAGTCATTGAAAAAATATTAGCCCCTAATAACAAAAAAATATACAGCTGTAAAATATAAATTTGATATTAATCAGATTTTTATTTTAACTATCACTACATATTAACGTTTTACACCAATTAATAACCTAATTAAATATAATTTATACAGTATATATTAACACATAAATATAAGCATCAACTAATTAATAACAGCTACAAGTTAAACAATTTTTAGTTTTGTATCATGAAATTTTTCTTTACAGATAAATATGTTTTGTTGGCGAAAGTCGCCACCTAGCGGCGCTGACGTGAACTTCGGGTCGACGAAGGGTCCCGCTCTTGGCTATTAATTTCCTAAGGGAACCCCACACCGGATGCCCCGTACCAAGAGACGAAGACGGAAAACGATATTTTTTATTGATATTTTTTTATGTTCAAAATTTGGACTTTTTGCTCTTTCAATTACATATTATATAGAAATAAAAAAAGTTGTTTATGTAATAAAGTAACGCAAAACATTTTGTAAGAGATGAAAGACATCACTATCAGTGCAGTAGATTGGTTGGAAAGTCAATTTAAAAAAGTATGTAATTATAAAAACATGAGTTTGTTTTTATAATTTTATACATTTTCAAAATTCCATCATAAAAAAGGTATAGTTCTGTAACCACTTTTACTATAACGACATCGCCATAAATGTAATATTCAATGTATTTATTTATTAATGTCAATTAGCATATTTTACAAGATAATAAAAATTTGGTATCTATTACCTGTCGAACTTTAATGTTTTGTTTTTGGCTAGAAAATAGGGCTTATAGTAAAAATAAAGGGAAAAATTCGTAAATATGCAATTATATAGCAAAAAAAGACAATTTTACTAATCCATCGGTGCGATACTTGGCTTGTACCTAGACGATTTTCTACAATTAATGTATGTCCAAAATGTAACATGTCTGTCATCTTAGAACTGTAAACAGATAAGTATATATGTATTTATTTTTATGGCTACTGATCCTTACACCATATTATGGTAAACACAGGATAGATTTCTTTGGAGTAAATAAAATACCAAATCTCTCGAAAGCGGAATAGACACGAATTTTATACAAACTTTCACCCCCATTTTAGTCATTTGGGGGTTGAAGTAGCCTATGTTTGAATACATGCACTGCAGATTTCATCAAAATCGGTCCAGCAGTTTAGCCGTAAAAGCGGAACAGATAGACAAACAGACTTTCGCATTTGTAATATTATTATGGATTTTCTATCCATATTGTGCCAAGATATTAGACATCTTTTATTTTATTCCTTTACTTTAATGTAACTTTTTATTAGTGCAACTATCGTAACTATCGTAATACTAAAGGTCTCCTAAGATGATCTCCTAAGCTATGTTTACAAACTTGTGAATAAAAACTTCGTTTACGACCAGCTTCAAAACTACACTAAAATGTGTAATTTTATCCATACTAATTATTATTATATATTAGGTATTACTGAAAATATGAGATACGATAGTAGAGAAATACACAAAGAAGTATTTAATTTCCTACAGATTAATAAAAAAAATTGGTCGGCTGCAAATTGTCGGCAGAGACAGAAAATTTATGTAAGAAATGGAGTTCATGAAAAAAGGCGTGAAAAGTTTAACACGTGACTCGTAGTGTTTTAGGCGTAATAGGCTGTAGTGTTTGCTTGTTAAGTTTTTACAAAAAAAAGACAAAAGCGCACGCCTTTATTTCGAACTGGAATAAGTAAAATAAAAAAAAAAAAACGTATCGCTATTCTATCGCTGCGTCGTGGTAGCAGGCGGGCTGCGAGGTTTTATCTTCACGCGCGCATGACTATCCTATGGTAATGTAATGAAAAATTACGCCTATCTGATACTGGCTGGCTGTCTCCGCTTTTTGTGTAGACCGTACCTGTCATGCTTTATAACGGCTTCATGTTTTGAGAGATCCAAAAAGGAATGTATTTTCGGGTCAAAGATATCGCGGTACAATATTCAGTGATAATAGAATGATTGTGTAAATAAAAATAATTTGTAATCATCGTTATAGTAACATTTTTAATTTAAACTGTAAGGTCTTACTTTAATGAATACTATTGCCATATTTTTGCCATTTCTTTCATACATTAACAAAAACAAACCGATTCATCTTGTCAACTGTGACTACATTTGTTTAATGAAAAACTTCTATAAAACTACATACATACATAACAAACTTTCGCTTTTATAATATTAATTATAAAAGCGAAAGTTTGTTATGTATGTATGTGTGTAGGTTTGTTATTACTTAATTAAAAATCTCAACTAAACGGATTGTTATGAAATTTAGTGCACGGGTACTTTTTATCCCGAAATCCCCACGGGAGCGTAGCCCCTAGGCCTAAGTAGTAAGTATTTGACAAGGGATATTTTATTATTCGTAAAGAAAGTGATAAATATGCGGCGCTAGTGTGCGCATATGTAAGAATTCCCTCCATGTTGCCGTATGGTCGAATGAAAATATTTGTAAATTAGGTCAGCTGTTTTTATTGCGCTCACATTGTAAAAATCAATTGAGGTAAAACAGGCTATACACGGAGCATTCTTCTCAAAGGCAGTATTTCTAAATATTAATTAGATTAATAGGTATACAATAAGCCCTCTATAATGATAGGATATTCATTTTATAATAACAGTTTATAAAATATTTACACGTGCGATATTAACAACTATCTATGTTTAACATATAATTTCAACCTTTGCCTTTGTTTTTTTAAGAGTATAATAATCTAAATTAAAAAAAATTTATACACCGAACTTCCCGCTAATATCATAAATGTTTCTCAATGCGACTGATGGTGTTTGGTTACCCATTCACGGGAAATTGATTGAACGGATTTCAATGAAATTCAGTTGAAGGTTACTTTTCCCGAAATTCACACGAGAGCAAAGCCCGGCGCGTACGCCTAGTGTTTATTATTTCCATAGCTACGAAACTCCGTAGTACATGCTGCACAAGCTACGAGAATCTACATTTTCGTAGCAACCTTTATAACGCAAGTAAACGCTCGATTTTTTTGTTTATAAAAACCGCTTTTCAACCCCAAGGCTCCCAAAGCAATGCGTCTTTTCCCTCACGTACGACGACTACACCTATCCCCACCCCTCGACCCTTCCCCACCCCCTGGGTGGCCTTTTTAATGCCAAATGCCTTTGTACTCAGTCCTCGTCCGTTAATTCGCCCTGATTCTTAAAAGACGAATTTTACACTGCACTTCACAATCTAATATGAACCTTATAGTAAGCTGCGATAGATTTGAATTTGCCTTGAGTGTGGTATAAAAGTTAGATCAGTATCTAATGGAATATCAGATCAACAGAACTGTACGTTCTTTAGAGAAATTCGCTCTTACGATTGTCACATGAAAATGATTTTTCGACCTTAGTGTTTTGTGTTACGGTTTAGTTTATGTTAATAGTGTTGGTGGTATATAAGGCCTAATGTCCACTGTGTAGTTGGAGGTGCAATAATTTAAGCAAAGGGTGGAAAGCGACGGAGAGTTCTTTTTGGAGTTTGTGTGAGTGAGACGTGCGTAGAGGTCGGGTGGGTTAACGCGTGCCAGAGTCGGACTTGAAAGAATTTACTAATTACTTTGTAGTGTACTCTCGTCATCTAATGTGTTTTAAAATGTAAATATTTATTGTTTTATAGATTTTTAACTTACGATTTATTCCGTTGCTAGGGTGTCATGAGAATCCTTTGTAAAAGCTTATTTAAAAGTATTTAAATGAACATCAGGAAAAATAAGCTTTTACAAGGGAATCTTATTCTCAGGCTTTAAGTTCGTCTGTTGATTGTGAATCTATAAACTGAACATTAGGATAAATAAACTTGTAAAATGTTCAGCTCTATATTTATATTTTGTCATTTAATGGATTCTAGAGATTTAAATACAAACGCATTTAATTTAAGAATCTCGGATGGACAACTTTTAATGAAAATTAATTACTGATTACTTTACTTTTAAATTTAAATTTATCGACACTATTCGAATTATTTTCATTTTATTAATGTCAATAGTGTTATGTAATATTCTAAAATTTGAATCTATTTCATTGCAGATACATCGAATTCTACCAACATCCTGTACTATATCTTTTAATTAAATTACATTACCACGCATCTTGAGTTTAATAAAAAAAAAAACTAAGTTCACCCCTGGCCGCCATCAACACCCCAAATAGGCCGACGCGCTACGAACGCTAAAAACGTACCCCTTACCCCATTCCCCGATTTTTAAGCCTACCCCCTACCACCCACTAACACCCGAGTTAGCGGAGGTACATTTATGTGCAATAAATTTTGACCGCTTACTCCCATCCAAAAAAGCCATAACCACCACCAACACTATCAAAGCAAATTCTACTTTAAATTAAAAATAATAGGGTATAAATTTAGTTGTAATGCGATTAGGAATATAGTGTATGTAAAAGGAACGACCCGGAGTTTTGAAACGCAACGGATTGCTTAACAAAAAAACACTTTATTTCTAGCGTTTAGAAGTCATTATCGCGTGCAAAAAACTCATTGTTGGAAAGAAGTGGACAGTTTTGCGGGTGAGCGTGGACCAAAGCTAGGTAAATAGGGTAGACATTGTGTATTTCTCATTTGTCTTGGTGATGGCGCAATAAAACCTATTGTTATGACTGCGCTTTCGGTACTGTGGATAATTCTTATCTATACTATTATTATAAAGAGGTAAGCGTTTGGGAGTTCGTATGTTTGAGGCGGGTAAACTCCGAAACTACCAAACTGATTTCAAAAATTCTTTCACCGTTAGAAAGGTACATTGTCTAAGATTGCTTTAAGCTATATTAAATCTAGAAATTCCCACGGTAGCGAAGTCCTGGGCAAGTTGTGAATGTTTCATTTTATGTAATGATCCACAGCCATGTGAAATATGACTAACTATAATATCTGATTAATTTCGCAGAATTATACAAACGCAGAAACTTTCTTGCCAATTTAAATTTAATGGAGATAGGTATAGTTCGACACATGTAATAAAACTGTAAACGTGAGCTGTCTGTACATTGTACATAAAGATATTAAAGAAAAAAAATGGGGGTTTTTATGGGAATAAAAGAAGATACTTCTTCAACTGAAACTTTTCTTGGTATCGAATAAAAATATAGAGTTACTATATTACTATTGGCATAAGTACTGGCAACATTAAAATAGCCAGATTTATATATTGCGTTAAAATACCTACAACTTATTTGAGTAATTGTTCTCGCGCTATAATAGGGCTCATTCATGTTCTTGTGATTGCCAACTGAGGGATATAGAGCCTTGTTAGATGACAACACCTTAAATTTAACAGGCTCAGACAGCAACAGGCTCAGACGAGAGAGAGAGAGATAGCAGTAAAAACTAAAAGTTTTACCAACTTTTCATGTTCTTAGAAGTGACTATTTATTTGTTGGCGACTGCCAAAACGATAAAATATATCCTGGAATATATAATTGGAACTGAAACGACTACACGGATATCTCTAATAGCTATAGCTTAATACGTATATTACATTTATTGTCCATATGTAATTAAAGATCTTTTATGTTACAATGTTTTAATGGAACTCGTAGTGGCTAAGTACGGGAAAATATTGAAAAAGGGAATGAAACACATATGGCTATATCTGCCGTAAATTCATACAATGCAACCGTAAACTTAACGAATGTTATTAAAAAAGGGTTTAACGTTAGGCATATTTTAATAGAATATCCGTCATCTTCAGTCCTAAAATATTTGAATAGTGCCTCGTTTTATCTTTCCACTTTGTGTTTTTAAATAAAACAATTAAATCACCACGCTTGTTTCTCCCTACGTGAACTAGGTACTTAAACCCCTTCCTAGAGAACACCCCTTTTATATACCACCATTATTTCTTCCATAAACGCGAAAAAAAGGAAAGGCCATTAGTATCGGAAGTGAGGACCTCATCAAGATAAATAGAAACGTCACGATGATGGATGACAGTCCCCGCGTGCAACTACCATCATCATTTAGCCGTATAACGCTAAAACGACAAGCCTTATCACAAAGCAATAAAGTTTAAATCAGCTGTAGTTTTGGACGAAATTTTGTGTTAAATATATTCGTTCTGGAAGGCTGTGTTTGGCGTTATCTGTTAGTAAATAATTGTGTATGTGTGTGTGTTTTTAACAAAAGCCTATTTCGCGTTTATTTACCTGCATTTGGCATTAAATATTCGCTTACACAAATTTTACATGGTTGGAAATTGAATCTAAAATAATAATATGCTTTAACGACGATGTGTTCGTGTTGATTTTAAAATTAATAGGTCTTTTAAATCATCGACTAAAATATCGACATTATTAGTTTAAAATATCATTTTGATTTAAATATTACAATTTTTTTTGTCTGGCAATCCATATTATATACAAGCTCGTTATGTGTGTCAGATTTTCTTCAATCCGTATAGATTAGCTTCATACCTACGAAAGGTGTGTGTATATACTGTGCTGTATGACATCGCCTGTCAGTTGTGCCGGACTCTCTGCTTGATGCTGGAGACTAATTCTGGAAATAAGAAGTTAATAACTTTATTAAATAATTAATATAATAATAATTATTATGTAAATTCGTCCTCCTAATTTTTAATATATGTATAAGACCTATATTTGTTAATTATTAGAAAAGGCTGCGGTGAAGTTTGTTGTGCCGCTTCTTCTTCACCTGCGCTTTGGAAGCCGGCAGTAGACTTAGTTTAAGTAATTTTTGACGTCAATAAGTGATGTATATCATCCTAAATTGAATAAAAAATTTTGAATTTGAATTTGAATTTGAAATCTTTCGGAATTTTTCATTCTTATGTTTAGCGGAAATGATAAGTATACCTAGTTTTTTTAAAGTGTAATTTATCTTATACTCCCACTATCACCCATACGTATTAATACACAAAGTCATCTGCTGCATCTGTTCGCGATAAACTTAAAAAATTACTGCACGGATTTTGATGCTGTTTTCACCAATAGATAATGTGGTTCTTGAGGAAGGTTTAGGTGTATAATGTATTATGTCTGTACCCGAGCGAAGCCGGCACCGGCCGCTAGTGATGACTAAAATAGGAAATATTATTGTATTAAGTAGGTACATATATTTTTTAAATACCTACTTAAACCTGTTATTCATAAAAAAGAAAATAATACTTTAAGCTAAAGTATATTTTGTCTCATTCTGTTAATGTCAAATATCGTAAAGAGCGACCGTGACAAAACATACTTTAACTTAAAGTATGCTTTCACTTTTTTTATGATTATTAACTTAGTACCAAAATATCTATATAAAAAAATCTCTCTACTTCGTCGATGAACACATAAATCTAAATAGTCCAGTTAATCTGTTCCAACTACCTATACCTAACGCAAAAAAATCGGCGGCCATGCAAAAACAAAATGGAGGCCACGCTTAGGCGCGGGTGGGGGCGAGGGGGAGGCAAACACGCATGTGCGTCCGGCCTGCTGGACGCGGCTCGCGGCACTTGGACCGTTAAGGGGCTGGTCGGAAATAAAAGATTTATTTTTATTTTCTAGAATTTATTTTTTTATTTATGTTGCGTGACTAAATAAGTGCCAAGATCACTCATATTATCTAATATGAGTCTGATTGGTACATGCCTATCTAGGTACCCTATCTAGTTAGGTACATGCATCAGATTAGCCCAGTGGTGGATTTACCAGTAGGCAAATTTAAAATGTTATTAGTAGTTTCGATATGACCTTTGTCTACAGGAGGCAATTGTGTTAATTCACCACTGCATTAACTAGACTGTATTCGTGCATCCATAGGCATAACTAAAACTTTTTAACTTAAAAACTTTGAACTAATTTACTAAAAATCTTATCCGAAACTTTTTGGCCAAGTAAAAGTTGAAACCAAAATGTATTTAAATCCCCTGAAAAGGTAGAAAACCAAATAACGAATGTAAAATTAAAAATACTAAAAGTGCATTATGTAGCAATATTGAAGATTATATATGCTAACAGTCGCAAGTAACAAGTTTATATATTGTATAAAATAAATACCAAAATCAATAAATATTTGTATTTTTTTCTTAAAATAATCTTCGACATATTTCTTCCTAATATACCTTTTTAACATAAGTCTACTATAGATGTCAGCTGTTATCAGTTGTATAGCGAATGGTCTAACTTAAAATCAGGTATCGGTTAAATCGCGATACATTACTTAGAACCCGAGATATTGACAAAAATATGTTATGAGCGGACGTATGAAGTAAACGCAGGCGAAACCGCGACAAAAACTATTTTTTTTATAAAAGGAAATCAAATAAACAAATCAATTTAACTTTTATGAACAGAGACTTCTTCAGTCTGCCCCTTAAGGGGAGGCGTGGTTTTATTTGGGTAGTGCGTTTTTAGCTCATGTTTCTTGAGCAATTACTAAAATATTTTTTAGGTTTTAACTTTTTTTTTTAATTTGATATCGAAAACTGGCAAAATGAAAAAAATTATAACGCCAATTTTCATGTTCTTTTTCAATTTCATATGACAGTTAGGAGTATATGAGTCTTTGATTATAAGATGGGTTTCGAATGAGTACAAATAACTTCAGAACTGGTTACGAACAAGGTTGATAATGTCTTCGATCGTATCCAGTTACGAAAAATAGTTTCCACAGACACATACAAAACTATAGTAACAAATATAACATAACACATATTTTAAACATATATTTTGCCCAGCAGTGGGAAATATAAACGGACTAGTAAAAAAAATGAAGTAAGTATCTATGTACCATATAAGAATAATTTTATTTAAGTAAATATGTGTAAAAGGTAGATAAGGGTGATATTCTCTTTGAAGAATAAATTTATGGAGGCTTTTGATTCTCGCCCTGCCTTATGGAGTTTTAATTTAGCCTTCGTTATAAAAACATACGAATCACTCCTCTATTTTCATTGGGGGTTACGTTGCAACAAAAGAATTTTAATGAGTTTCTACGCTTTGAGCGATTTTTTTGTATTTTTTCAGCTATCAATTTGAGTAGACGGATGTTGTGGGTGTTGACGCTCGCATGTGATCGAAAGGTCCCAAGTTTGAATCCTACTCGTCAATTTTACCCACGTACAGTAGTTTTCTTTTACACTGCCTCCGCTGACAGAAAATATCGTGAGGCAATCTGCACATTGTTGGACTATGAAGTATGCGACTACTTGCCAACTAGATGGCCGTAGATGATCGTACAAGTTCTGAGAAATGTCTTGAATAAAATCTGACACCATTGTTAATGTAGGTACACAATAAAAACATAATATGTTGTGATTACTATGTATGAACATAAAACAACAAATATGAACTCCTTCATCTTATCATACAAGGCAAGATTCAAGGCAGAAGGAGGTCTGGACGAAGAAGAATTTCATGGCTCTTCAATTTAATTTCAATTGGCTGAGAAACTTACGCCAATGGTACAACAAAAGTACGCGGTCTTTGTTCCGAGCAGCCGTTTTAAAGATATAGATCGCATTGATGTTTGCCGACCTTCAATGAAGGTTCCGACCTTCATAATGTCCAAGTAGACGTAACCATTTTTGCAATAAAACTACTATATTGACCCAGGAAGAACTGTCTGGCCTACTTAAACACTGTGTACATACATCGTGTTTTGACATCAGGAATAACTCACTATATAACATATAGACTGATACCTACAACCGAATGTTCTGACAGAAGGAGCAACCTAAAAAGGTGCTTTAATTTTATCAAAGAGAATAAGTATGCGATGCGCACTAATGATGTTAAAATTATATGTCGAAGACAGCGAGAGTGAAGAAGAAAAAATAGGAAAGCGAACCTTGGGCTTCGACTGGCTTTACAGCGAAATCGCTCAGAGATGAGAATGTGAATCATTAAAAATATTGAGGCAACTATTTATTTTATTTAGTAAGCTCCAAATGTATAACAGAAAACAATAAAACCCCGATATTGTATAACTCACATTGGATATATTTTTTTTAATATTGAGGGTCAATACCTAACACTCTTCAAAACCCGTAGCGGATTCTAAAGCCCAATTATTCACTTTGACGTCCGGCATAGATAATAATCTGTCATACGACACAGGCCGACAGAGCGACCAATTTACAAAGATCGCCTAATTTATATGCAGCCCCCGCAGTTGTAGCACTTCCAGTAAGGGTAAAGAGGAGGGGAGGAGGCCAGGTTTTTCTGGTGCTTTGAAATGGAAAAGCAAAGCGAAGCGGCAGATTTGAGCAGGGTACGCTTGTGCGTAAGATCGTTTGACGTTTTTTAGAAGCACCGATAAAATGAATTCCGTTGTGGTCCTTGATTATTTTTTTATGCCAGAAAAGTGGTTTATGGTATGGGTTGATGTATATAAAATTACAAATCTCTACGATGTAATAAGTTTCTTTTTGGATATGAGTATTGTTTTATATACCTTTCGAGATTGATTAAGATTACAATTTATTAGTTTACTAGCGGCCCGTCCCGGCTTCGCTTTGGTAAAATCATAGTAAGTTATACACTTAAACCTTTCTATCAAAAAAAAATCTATCAAAAAAACCTGCATCAAAATCCGCTGCGTAGTTTTAAAGATCTATGCATACATAGGGATAGACAGACAGTGAGAAGAAATTTGTTGAATACTAATGATAATGATAATGAATATTTGCAAAAGTTGCCAGACCGTGTTCGTAGCAATTGTAGCACTTTGTTTGCACCTGCTACGATCACTACATTCGCTACGAACTACTGCTCGTAGCAGATACACATGTCGTAGCCCGTCTACGCCACAATGAATGAGGCATAATACCAGTAAAGGAACTAACATAAATGGTTAAGTACCTATGGCGTTTAGGGCAGATCGATAACTCTATTTAATTTGTACATAAAACCTAACTAATTAGATTTGTTAACTCGAAGGCGAACTCAAAGATAACAAAACGACCATATTTAAGAAAATATTGAACATTTATTTTTATTAATGATTTAGAAAAATACCTAAACACTTCCCTTAATTTAAACAAATTCCTTTTTGCCTAAAAGTACTGGCTAATGCTGAAAAAAGAAACATAATCACCGTTTCATTACACATAAAACCTCTATGTCTATATACGAGGGCCATTAAAATTCTGGCATGGAGTCGCGAGTATAATATAAAGTGATTATGTAAATGCGGCTTTTTGCTCAGGCGGGTAATTTGGACGGCAAGCTTGCTTTTTATGAGCAAATCATTTAAAATTACTGCCATGATGGCTTTAATGGCCGCCTGAGAGTCTATCGTGTTTAGTTCAATTGGTTTTGATGAAGTTGATCTGATTTGTAAAGACAAACAATACAACTTTTTGAATTTTCTCGTGGCATTTAAGTCAGAGTCAGAAAAATGTTGGTTAGACTGAAAAGCAACTGGGCGTTTGTCGGACATGATGTAGCTACTTAAAAAAATAAGTCAGTGGGCTATTTAATTCAGTCTTATAAATGTCTGAATTTGTCGCTGCAAGTTAGACAATAGTCTAACTCTCACTGAAATGTCCATCAGCACGGCGACCCTTCGAGATCGAAATTAAAATATGTTTTGATTTTCAATATGATACATTTGCTATGGATATATTTGTGTTGTTAAAGGCCTATTAACCATATGTATATTTTTAGATATCTGTTTCAGTAGAAGTAACATCCTAAAATAACGAGAACATTTTTTTGTTCAAAATTACTTCATATTTATTCAGCATGTTATGAAATATTAAAAAAAATATTAAAAAAGCTATGAAAACATTGAGGTTTGCATATTATACAAAAAACCCAAAACAAAAGAAAAGTCTCATGAATCATCTGAAATTACGCCCTTTTCTAAGCCTTTACATAGGGTAGGCAGGGCCCAGGAGAGCCTGAATAAATGGAATATTCATAAAAACGCCCTGTTTACGACCTTGTAAAGGGTCACATAAAAATTTAGAGGCACGTGCCCTAGCCGGGCTCTTGGGAAGGGCCAAAGTTTGTAATTGAATTTTTGCCTGAAGCCCGCAAAAGGGCGGCCCTGCTTAATTTGCCGTACTCGGAAAAGGGTTGGTTGTGTGGTGCAAACTTCAACACGGAGCGATAGATCATTATCAATTAATTTCAGAAATTGTCGTTTTCTGCCATCTATTTTACCTCCCACGACACGACTGAACTTAAAGTCTGCCTCGATTTAGCATATTTTAGATATAAATAGGTACAGATTAACTTCATTTTCGTCTTTATTATGTATTCTGACTTTCTCCGTGTTTGTCGAAATGTCAAAATATTGAATGTGCTGTGGTATTTTCAAATACCTAGTCATTATATTTTTTTAATTTGCAAAATAATAATAAATAACGTATTAACAAAGGTACGTCCTTTGACGTCATTTCATGTGGCACCTACGTCAGCTAAAAAAAATAAAATATTAAATATATTTTTTTGTAATTACGACTTTCAATAATATACTCAAGTTTTCTCTTGTAACTTGCTCCCGTTTCGAAGGCACAATATATATTGTTGTAATCAAAAAGAAATATTCAATTTTTTATTCGCGTAAGGGTTGTTTGGGGCTTTCCTTTTTTTCTGCCTACGTGCTAAAATTTAATTCGGGCTTTCCGGATTATGTAAAAGGTCTACGTGTTAGGTACTCGTCCTCTTTTTATCTTCAACGAAATTTATTTTTTTTCATGTGCTCAAATGTAGGTGGAGATGTTTTATTTTATTAAAAGGGAGAGTTTTATTTCGACCATTTTTTGTTCGCATTTAAAAAACAGGGTTTGTTTACCACTTTATGATAAAATAAAATATAAAATTGTAATCTGATGAGTAATCTAATTGGTAGTCAACTCTGCCTGAAGTGATTGGCCAGTTAGCCCTATCTAAAACTTGTGAAACACAATTTTGATGCTATCTGATAAAAACTATCCAGAAACTTCATCAGCAACCAGGAAACAGGCCCTAAATATATTAAAGTATATTTACCAGATATATTACAAATTTACATCAATTTGTTAGTGCGAAGAGAGAAAAAAAATGAATTGAGTAAACTCGGAATAAACTTCTCGCGTCTATGTGAATAAAAAATCACATCATGTTGCATTCACGACCATGACGCCCCATAGCCCGTGTTCTTCAAATAACCTTTTAAAGATTCGGCTATAAAATTACGTTGTTCTTATAAACTGCCAAGGTTATTTATCACTTATTCGTCTCACACGATGGAGAGGCTTTTTAGGCGGGAACCACACGCCAATAGACACTATATATAACCTATCTATTCCCTGTATTTACTCAAGGTGGGTACAACAAGTTAATGACTCCGATCCATTAGTACTATTTACTGAGCGGACAATTGGTTTGCTTAGATCTTATTGATAGACGATAGACAAATAGAAAGTATGGGAATCGATAGCTTCCATATTTGTTTTGCGACGAACCTTAGTGTCCGCTCAGAGTGGTCTAAAGTTACGTTAAACATTAATAAAGTTTCAACTTCGGTGTTTCGAGAAGAAAAAAACATAAAATAGAAGTACTGTCTTCCATAAATCCGTCAAGTCTATCGAATCAATTTAAATAATTTGATAAAACTAATTCATTTTAAATCCATATTAATGTTATAAATTCGAAAGTCTGTCTGTCTATCTAGCTAAGCGGCTAGATTGAAGCTCGATTTTGATGAAATTTGGCATGCATGTAGTTATAGAACCACGTTCAAACACAGATAACTTTTTCAAAATTCAACCGCCTTGTTTTTATGAAAATCATGTCTGTTCCGCTTTCGCAGAGAAAATCAAACGGGCGAAGCCGCGGGTAATTTGATAAAGTTAAGTCAATTTAACTAACTTAAAATATTTAAATTAACTCGATGCATGGTGTCGATCAAATATCGGATGGTTATTTACTAGGAAGACTTACATAACATTTTAAAATCGTAAAGATTCATGTAATGATTCCAAGATTCTTAAACTATGTAATACTCGTATCTAATTCTTACGTATTATAAAACAAAGTCCACTGCCGCGTGTGTCTGTTTGCGATAAACTCAAAAACGGATGCATGGATTTTCATGCGGTTATCACCAATAGATACTGTGATTCCAGAGGAAGGTTTAGGTTTATAATTTATTATGTATTTACACATGAGAAGCCGGGATAAGCCGCTAGTACTAAATAAAATCACTTGTTATATTTAAAAGAATGTATGCTCAATGACATGAAATCACACCCATCACATGAAAGTATTATTGTCATCGACATATATAAATATTAAACAAAAAACATACCAACAAAAATTCGAGTTTACATAAGATAATTGAACAAAAACGTTGTCTCTGAAAGACGACTGGAGTTGCAGATTAAAAAGATTGATGATAACAAATGAAGGGTGGGTGTTGTAACGGATATTAATGTGGGTTTGGGGTGAGAAGATCAATTGGGGTTAAAATATTTAATATATAATGACAAATTATATATCTTATATGTGGTTATGTAAAGCACAGATCGACAAAAAGGAAAAAAAAATTAGGTGATCAATAAATCGCACACAGATTTAGCTAAAACTAATTTAAAAAATATATATTTTTGAACATTCTTGAACATAGGTCCTCCAATTTTTACCAAATGAGGGGACGTTTCTTCAAACTATTTTATCATAGAGATTGGACGATAATGTAGTTTTGGCTTCGGTCTTCAGCCTCCTTTTGTACAACTTATTGACCAAAATTAAGCAAATTTTCAGAAATGAGTTTTGAATGGCAACAGACAGAGGTCTGACACTTAAAATAACTAAAACGATAGAAACCCTGCAATTCACAGATTTAGAAAGAAAGCCCCGCGCGTGGGCTGCAAATATATAATTCTAACTCCTTTTTAAATTATAAAGGTCTACAAATATTATAAAGGCGAAAGCTTGTAAGTATGTTTGTAACTTCTTACGATCAACCATGGGTGTCAATTTTTATGAAATTTCGCATTGCGAGAGCTGACACCTTGGATTAACGGGCGTTATTCTCTTTTTCGATAGTAAATTACATCGACATGGTCTCTATTTAGATCAACAATAATGCGACACTGATTGCATAGGCTACATTTTATATCCGAAAGTGCGCAATTCCCGTAGGATTTGGTCAAAAAATCAGATAGTCAATGGCGTGTTATAATGACCTATATATGTTTTTTTTTTATATATTTAATATAATCACGTACCATTAGATCTTTCGCAAACCAAAATGGCCAACACAATTTTGCTTTTATACTAACAATTTGACTTGGGGTAATTTGTCACAAAAAGTTTTCGTCCCCCGACTGTCCCGGGCAGAACGAGCCATTTATTACGGCCCACCCTCTAGGCCCTTAATTTCACCTTCAAAGCCTTCCCGGAAGGGTAGCATCGTGACGTAAATCGTGGGATTTGGCGTTGGAATAACTATAGAATTTGTAGAGCGCGCAAGAAGTGTCTAACCAATCAACGCTTTAGACCCGCCCAATGAGTGAGGATAATGTCGAACTCAAGTCGAGCAAAGTTTTAAGAATACCGGTGTAATTAACCCGTCGGTCGCGGAGAATCGCGACACAATATAATAAACTATTAAAAATATTTGTTTAAATAAACATTTGCTTGACCGGCGCATTTGCACCGGTTTGTAAGATAGACGTTTAAACTACTGCTTCATTTAACAATATACTTATGTTCTACCAAATTTTCTTCCTTGTCCTAATTGTTTCTGTTGTTGAAAACAGAAAAGGGCAGAATTTATGAATAAATTAAAGCAGTCATTTTTATTTCAATAAAAACCAGGTTGCACTCCGGGAGTGCCAGCATAAGTGAAAACTAGAATATTAACGTTGTGCATTTTTGACATCTTACGAATTAACGATCAGGGTCACGTGTCCTGACGCGAGTTTAACATTTTTTACCAATCACAAACAGTGCACAACGGCGCTAAAAAGTTTTCACTTCAAATATCAATTGTTCGAAAAACAACGTTACGTTTTTACTCTCTCTATCTCTATCTCTTTCGTGATATACGACTTGAAGACCTGGAAACACTTTTCACAGACAGACTTTTTGGCAGACTTAGGGAACTAGGTGAATTGGTCCTAGAATGGAAGGAGCGCTGGCGTTCTCAGCCAGGAAATGATAATGTCTTTTTCGTTGCCAGCCAACAGAGACAATTCTGTGGTCAGAGACAATTAAAGCCCAACTTCCTTTCTTCATCCTGTAAGCCTGGCCAACCAAGCATTTTTTTTATAAAATTTCAAGAAATGGGCCCACAGACCACAGGCATCCTTGTTAGCATCTTAGATTTTTATAATTAGAACAAGTTTTTACGGGCTTTCCCTACCAGTAGGCTAATGAAAGTAAAGGAGAATGCTCTATGACACAGAAGTTGTGTAATTCTACGGAGGTACCCTATCTGTCTGATTACCAACGTGTCCAAGTCCCCTTGTAATATTTGGTGGGTATCAGGGAGCGCCTGTTTATAAAATACTAGCAGCCCGCCCCGACTTCATTTGGATTAGATAGAATAAGCTGTAAGACCTTTTTCTCATCCACACTTGTTTCTGGTTGCATTCGGGACTGTAACGCCGCAAAGTCTGGAGTTCGCGTGAGAAATAAACTTTTAAAAAGTGATTTTCAAACGGCCGCCAACGTCGCTCTCTAGATTATACATATTTTTTACAATTTCAGGTAATCAGGTATGAACCTGTCATCACGCTATTATTTACTCACGTAACTCGCGTTATATACCTCTCGCACAGAAGGTATATAAGAGCGAAGGAAATTACATGCAAATCTGTTTACAGTCAACAAACCCTTGCCTTGTACTAGGAAATGAGAAAATTTATTAAAGGGACAAACAAACAGAGGGTAATAAGCACATATTTGTTTACGTCCGCGAGTTTTCCATTTTTTTTTTCACGTTTTGCTGCGCTTTTGAAGATTAGACAGTGTATTGAAGCTTGGAATAATATGCGAGGCGAGAGTCCTAGTAAATACTAAATATAAAACGTCGCTGTTACGCTTTTACGGCTAGACAGCTGAGCCGTTTTAGTGAAATTTGAAATAGATTTAGTTAATGATCACATATCAATTATATAGGCCACTGTGGATGCAGCTCCGAGCAACAGCTTGTTAAGAAAAACATGTAATATAGACCTATTCTGTGACGACATTCTGTTCCACCCTGTGGCGTATGGTTCTGATCTAGTAAGGCCACTCCATATCCATTCGAGATGTCGTATGAAGCGATTAAGGGACACAGCCTTAGTAGCCGATAGGCAACAGAAGAAGAAACCCTCTTTGGGAAAAGAGTCTGGCAAGCGGCCGGTTGCAAAAGCACAGCTGAATCGTCATAATTTTTAGTAAGTAAAACAGGACTTTGTGAATTTACATGATTCAGATTGGTATTTAAAACAAAAGAAATAATACACGCACAATCATATTATACTAGTATGAAAACTAAGTTAAAAAATCGTCCAACGAACAAACAAGAAAAGCTATTTACCAAACAGGATGACCATTCTGGCACATAGCCTCAAACATAATTCTTTCTCATAAGCCAAAAACGCGGGAAAACAAACGCGCGGTCCAATTTACAAAAGGTACCCAGTAAAAAAAAAGTTATTTAAATAAAACCCGGGCTGTGTGTCGCATAAATTGGCTTCATTAATTTCCGGACCCACGAAATATTGTCTTGAAAGGATATAATCAAATACAAAAACGGTGGAAATGGCGGTGCGTCATTTCCATAACATGCCCCCTTTTTACCCATTTGGTCCCCTTTTCCGGCCCCTTCGTCCCCTTTATGCGTCCTCCAATTACGCCGCGGGCTTAAGGCTGGCATTAGAGAGAATGGTAATAGCTACAATTATGTACCTACCTTCATTTTATTATACGCTGTTGTTTTAAACAGCTTTTGTACTGTGTTGACAGAGGATGAGACCAGTTATCAGCTTTTTATTGAATAATATTAAAAAGTTGATCATACATCATCATACGAGTAGTTCAATGCGTTTATTTTTTCAGAAATTAGTCTTTCACAAGCACAGTTTCACATCAAATTTTATATCACACAGTAATGTGTATGATATAAAATTTGATGTAAAACAGTGCTGTCAATCCTTCAAAAAGCTACCAATTTATCAGAAAGCTACGAACTACTGGCATTTCAAAATTCAAAGCGTTTCAAACTGGCATTTTCAAAAATCACTGCTGAGAAGAAATGCCGAAAGAATCTCATGTAAACAGTGTTGGTCCCTATCAAGCGGTTTAAACCTATCATTTTCACTCGAGTCGTAGGCGAGGGTAGATCTTTACGGCGAGGGCGAAAACTAGATTTACGCCCTAGGAATAAAAGGATTGCTAAGAAATCTACAATAATATTGTACATAACAAAAGAGCATGCGTGAAAATAGTGATTATTTATTTTATTTTATTCGGAGAACATACAGTCACAGATAATAATGATGTAACAAATTATGTGCATAATGAAGAAGGTCATTATGCACATATTCTTATACTCGAGAATATGTAAATACATATTCGCGGTGCTAAGAAGAAGAAGAGATGATTATAGAAGAAACGAGTGAGATTTGTCAGGATCGTGTAAAATCCTCATTGTCATGAGCCAAGCCAAGCCAAGATCCTTCAAGATCTAACATATTACGTTACTATTAAGTTTAGACTACATGTGTCGCTGTTATTTACTTGATATGATCTGAAGGGTATTTATAAATACTTTTGAAAGATATGCTTAAACAGTGTAGGAAAAAGTCAAGTTAGTTCTTTGGTCTTTACATTTCAGTTGTATACCGGTAATTACAGTCAGCAGTCGACGGTTCTACCTACCGCTCTGATCTCACAAATCCCCTACTTAAAATTTTGCACCAGCCCTTTTTGTATACCTACCACATTCGCCATCTGCCCGCGACGACGTACGCGAAAATACCCCTTAAACCAACCGCCCAAAAGTCTAATTTTAAACGCGCAAAATAAAAGACTAGCTTACCTCTACCCTGTTTACGAATTTGAACTCTGAATTAAATATGTTAAGAGCCATTTCGGGACGCGCATTTGCAAATGAGCCTTTGAGAAAATTCGCATTATGTAATAAAAACATTTATTTTGTCCGTTTGCGAGTAAATAGGACTCCTCTTCCCCTTATATACTGTGATTTAGTGCACGAGAGATCGTTGTGATAAGTCCTTTCATATTTCGCTTCGCAAAGCGTTATCTTAGTAGAAATACGAAAGTAAAATTCGCTTTTTTAAAACGTTTCGAGGATTTGTTTTTCAGTTTCAGCCGGGGCCGCATTCATTTCTTTTCTTGGCTTATGGCAATAGGAAAAGCGAAGCTATAGTTTGTTATTTATGATAGCGCTTTAGGAAAAGCAGATTTTTGTTTCTTTTACAGCGTTGCATTGAAAAAATGTATCCTAAACATAAATACCCTAATAATATTGTGTATAGTAGCCAAAATTTCAACTGATAAATCTGTATATCTATCTAGATATGTTACATATTTTATGTTATTATATATAGACGAATAAGAATGGAAAATAGAAAATTTTGATAAGGTTTGTAGGATAGCCGGGAACATGGCAAATAAATTTAGAGGTTCATTGGACATATTTGAAATTGTCAACTATTCCCGCGTTTCAGAAGTGAAATATACACGTAGATTTACTTGAATTTTCTAATAACGAGTGTTATGCAATGAATAAGCGTGATGATAAACAATTATTCATTATAATAGAGATAAATTAAATAATAAAACGTACTTACATTTCAACAGCGTTTATTCTCTCTGACCATCGAGGACTGATCGTTCACAAAATTAGCGGCAAAAATCTCACCGGTCATAACAACTACTTTTTAAAATATATTTACACAATGCGATCAGTCCGTATTAATCATACAATTAATATAGTATTTATTTATTTATTTATGTATTAATACAATATTTATTTATTGTTTCTAACAGTCGGCCGTCCTGCATATGTGGCGCGACCTCGGGCCCAAAATATTATAGAAATACCTTCAAATTAACAATAAAGCCCAATCGTAGATAATTACAATTCAATAAGTATTATTAGTAAATTAATTTTCAATGAATATAATATTAAATAACTCCAATTTAAATACATTTTATCTACTTATACAAACAATTGTCAGTTAATTCTAAATATATATATGATATATTTAGTATTTTATCACCAATAACCATTTGTAATAAAAACTTGAAATCCAAATTGTGGACTTAACTTTTTATGTTATTCCATACATTTATTTATAATTCAATACCAATAGTAACAAGCATCATATTTTGTATACCATCAATTGGTAACAAACCTCCTATCTTGAATACTATGGCAACAAATATCATATTTTGTAACAAACATTATCTTAAATGTCAACACATTTAATACGCTTGTATTAAATGTATATAGGTAAATACATTCAGGTAGTATGTATTGTTTCATTGCATTAAAATAATTATATTATCTTATTTCCATAGGCATACCATAAGAAATGTTGTATTCTTTATTACATATATTAATCCTAAAGCTATAATTAATGTACATATTATTGTGTGCTAAGTATAATCACATCCAAATGTTGTGTCCTTATTCACTATGTTCGCTGGTCTCACTAGAGGACTGATCATGCGGTCTTTGAAAGTTTAACCACGGCTTTATTTTATCTATAGCTACAACAGCAGAATAACGTCTGTTTCCCTTCCGTGTCAAAGGAGTATCTTCGATTTCGTAGCGGTCATAATCGTATATTTTAATTATCCTGTAGGGGCCCTGATATTTTGGAATGAGTTTCTTACTTTGGCCAGTTGCAGAAACCTGTCTTTCGACACTAACCAAGTCCCCCAAATTATATTTTATAGGTCGGCAACGTTTTTTGTCGTATGTAGATTGTTGCAGTTTTTGGTTAATTTTAACATAAGTGTCGATATTATTTCGGATTTCTTTACGATTATCATTGAATCGTTCATCATTCACCTCTTCAGAAAGTTGAGACACTATTTTACTCTCACTAGCACCCGTAAGCCTAGTTCCAAAAAGGGCTTGTGAAGGTGTGCAATTTATTCCTTTATTAAATGTATTGTTTAGTCCCCATTGCACATCAGATAGGTGTACATCCCATTGATTATCATCAGTACCAACGCATTTAGCGGTGAGAGAGTCTAAAATGGTTCTATTATATCTCTCTACCTGTCCATTGGCTCTGGGGGTTGCTACAGCATTTAAGATATGAATTATATTTTTTTCTTTAATAAAGCTTTTAAAAGCTTCACTCGTGAATGAAGTGCCCCTATCAGATATTATACGTCGCGGTACACCGAATACCGCAAAATATTCACGAAGAACTTGGACTGAAATACTGGATTTAGTACTCTTAACCGGTTTAAGATAAATATAACGGGTGTACGCATCTATCAAAACTAAAACATGCATATTGCCCTTTTTACTGCGCACAAATGGGCCGATATGGTCCATGTGGACTGTATCAAATGGAATATCAATTTTTTTTATAGGATGGAGAAAACCTTGACGTTTACCCCCCAAAGATTTCGCATATGCACATTCTAGGCAGGATTTAACGTATTTCGTTACAAAGTTGCGCATTCTATTAAACCAATAATTGGATTGAATCTTTTCTAAAGTTTTCTCTACTGAGAAATGACCTATATCATCATGGTTCTGCTGGACAATCTGCCAACGGACTCCCTTTGGCACTACCCACTTATCTCCACTACTCGTTACTCTGAACAATCTGCCATTTTTCACCTTGAAGTTTGATTTAATGTCTATTACATTATCGAGCTCTGGATCAGTCAAAATACCTATCATCTTTTGAATCTCACTGTCTGCCTGTTGCACGGTTAGTAACCAATCAACAGCACCAACATGAAATACATCACATTCTGTTGAGTCGGAAGTGTTGGGGATAGGATTCCGGCTAAGTGCATCCACATGAGCCATGGAGCGGCCTGGTCTGTACTCTATACTGAAATCATACTCTTGCATCTGTTCCCACCATCGAGCTACTCGAGGTATCATATCTCGTTTCTGAAATGTAGCCCTTAATGAGTTACAATCGGTAATTATTTTAAAAGGGATCCCTACTAAGTATACCCGAAATTTCCGGAGCGACGATACAACAGCTAATGTCTCTAAATCGTAGGACGAATAATTTTGTTCTTCTGGAGTCGTCTGACGACTAAAATAAGCAACAGACTGCAATTTATTATCATCCCTTTTTTGTAAAAGAATGCCTCCCAGTCCTATTTTGCAGGCATCAGTGTGGAGCTCTGTTTCTGCATTAGGGTCATATAATGCTAAGGTAGGTTTTTCTACAAGGGTCTTTTGAAGTGATTTAAAGGCACTATTTTGTGCAGTGCTCCAATTCCATACAGCGTCCTTTTTTAAAAGTTGTGTTAGTGGCTTTGCGATAATTGAAAAATTTGGAACAAATCTGCGAAAGAAGCTTGACAGCCCAAGAAACTGACGCAAACTATGTTGATCATGAGGAGTCGGAAATTTTTCTATTGCTTCTACTTTACGTGAGCCAGGTTGAATACCAGTAGCTGATACTTCAAATCCCAAATAGGCTACTTTCCGGCTAAAGAAAACACATTTTGATAGTTTAAGCGTAAGTCCAGCTTCTAAGAATAACGCCAATATTGTCTCCAGCCGTTCTAAGCCTTGAGTTATATCTCTAGCCGGTATTATAACGTCATCTAAATAAGCTAACGCCTCTTTATGACGCAATGATCCCAAGACCTTATTCATTGTCCGTTGAAAAGTAGCTGGGGCATTCGCAAGACCAAAGGGCATTCGGTTAAACTCAAAATGTCCATCTGGTGTAACGAACGCTGTTTTAAATTTATCTGCTTCCCTAATAGGCACTTGATAGTAACCCGATGCGAGATCGAGTGTTGTATAATAATTATTCCCAGCTAAACTATCCAACTGATCATCGATTAATGGCATTGGGTAATTTTCTTTTACTGACTTTTTATTCAATGCCCGGTAATCAATGCATAGCCGAAATTCCCCTGATTTTTTTCTCACTAAAACAATTGGACTTGCGTACGGAGATACTGAATGACGTATAATATCATTCTCCAATAAATCTTCTATCATATCCCTTACCACTTCTTTCTCTTTTACCGCTAGCCTATAAGGTCTATACACGACAGGATCATTATCATTTAATGTAATAGTCATTTCATCCACTGTAGTTTTACCCAACTCGGACATATTATTAGCAATACACTGTCTATACTTATTTAATAAATTAAGTAGCTTCATTTTATCTACCGAGGTTAGGTCATCGCCCACTTTTATATCAGTATCAGTAATAGGTGCAAACTTTGGATTTTGTAGTATTGTGGAGGTGGTAAGTACTTCTAGTGGTTTGGTTATAGTTAACTCTAAAGCGGCACGTCCGCGCGCAACTAGAAAATCTTTATGTAATGTCAATGGAGTCTCGTGTAAATTATTTAATACAATAGTGCCTGTACTTTCGTTAAATGTGAAGAGTCCAGATAGTACTGAATATTTAATTCCTGATTTGAATCTAACATCTCCCTCAATGAAAAGGTCGCCGCAAAAATATTGTCCAGTATAAACTTCAATTGCTGTTAAACCTGATACTTGAACATCATTTTTGCAAAATATTTTTATTTTATTTGTATCATAGCTAACATTAGGTAATTGAGTTATTTCCAAATTATCACTTGTCTTACAAATCAATATGTGAGGTTGTTCAGTAAATGATTGTCCTATAAGTAACGGCATATGCATTACATCATCAGGAACTACAAATATGTCTATATCAGCTTGCACATCATCAATTACTACCTTAACGCGTATTTTACCTAGTGCTTTAACTATCGAATTACCAAAGCCTCTCAGAGTTGGTAAATCATCGGTATCAAGATCGTTGTTTAGAAATTTAGATTCTGATAGTTTAATCATTGAACATTCACTGCCTAAATCTATAAAAGCTTCCATCAGATTGTTGTTAATTTTCACATTTTTAAAATATTTGCCATTGATAGTATCTGTCTTATCTACTTTCATAACTACTTTCTGGGTGTTTGGCAGTCGGGAAAAACATTGTTCGGTCTCGTGACCGATTTTCAAACACCTACCGCATTTCTTTACTGGTTGAGTACATTTAGATGAAACATGACCTTCTTCTTTGCAATTATAACATTTGACTTTGTGAGAAGACTGCGGGTTATCATTTTTATTATTAACCTGATTCTTGCTGCTAATCCTGCGGTCATTGTTGGTCTTAACATATCGAGAATTTCTCAAATATGATAATAATTTATTAGGGTCGTCATATTGTACAGCCTCAGCACCTAATCGAACTGACCGATCGTCAATGCCGTGTAGTATGCACTCTACAGCTCGTTTACCCGTTATACCACATCTATTAATTAATATTATTTTGTTATAGTAATAGTCCTCTAATGAGTCCCCAAAACGCGCCCGTTTAGCCAACATGTCACTTAACATTTGACCATAATTCTCATCGGACGGAAAAGCAGCCTGTAACTTCTCTTGCCACTCTTTCCATGTAAACAGAACTGAAGAGAGACCTTCGTACCACCGTTGAGCAACGCCGCGCAATTTTGGTAGGGCGAAATGTATTGTCTGTTTTTCTGACCAATTATATATAGTGGCAGATTCATTCACTTTGTGAATCCACATTGTCATCGTCTGTCCTTTATGTGAAGGATCAAATTCGGGTATGGTATTGTGAATAGAGTTTAACTTATCAAAAGAATCTTTAGGTAAAATGGATTTCATTACGTTAACCAACTTAGTGAAGTTATCTTCGGCAGAATTTGCAACATTAATATTACAATACTCATTTGAACGCTCTTGAGCGTTATTACAAGATCCGTTATTTGAATGGTAGTATGAATCCTGAACCAAACTTTTGTGTGACCCTCTTACCATCCGTTCTTGAGATTGATAGTCTGAAATATCTCTAGATTTTCTACGCAAATTACTACGGGACCGGTCACGGTCACACATGCGGTTTGATGTAGGGTCCATACATGACCGGTCTGATCGTCCCGTGCGACTGTATGACCGACGTTGATAACAAGACGTACCACCATGGCGCGGCGAGGCTCCGTGGCTCGCAGCAGCACTGCGACGCGGCGAGGCTCCGCGGCTCGCAGCAGCACTGCGACGTGGCGAGGCTCCGCGGCTCGCAGCAGCACTGCGACGCGGCGAGGCTCCGCGGCTCGCAGCAGCACTGCGACGCGGCGAGGCTCCGCGGCTCGCAGCAGCACTGCGACGCGGCGAGGCTCCGCGGCTCGCAGCAGCACTGCGACGCGGCGAGGCTCCGCGGCTCGCAGCAGCACTGCGACGCGGCGAGGCTCCGCGGCTCGCAGCAGCACTGCGACGTGGCGAGGCTCCGCGGCTCGCAGCAGCACTGCGACGCGGCGAGGCTCCGCGGCTCGCAGCAGCACTGCGACGCGGCGAGGCTCCGCGGCTCGCAGTAGCGCAGCGACGCGGCGAGGCTCCGCGGCTCGCAGTAGCGCAGCGACGCGGCGAGGCTCCGCGGCTCGCAGCAGCACTGCGACGCGGCGAGGCTCCGCGGCTCGCAGTAGCGCAGCGACGCGGCGAGGCTCCGCGGCTCGCAGTAGCGCAGTGACGCGGCGAGGCTCCGCGGCTCGCAGTAGCGCAGCGACGCGGCGAGGCTCCGCGGCTCGCAGTAGCGCAGCGACGCGGCGAGGCTCCGCGGCTCGCAGTAGCGCAGCGACGCGGCGAGGCTCCGCGGCTCGCAGTAGCGCAGCGACGCGGCGAGGCTCCGCGGCTCGCAGTAGCGCAGCGACGCGGCGAGGCTCGGTGACTCGGTGCAGCCCAAGGCCACGGCGAAACATCACGGCTCGGAATAGCTCTGTAGACCTTGTCGTCATCAGGGTCAGGTGTACATAGAACCCGCTCAGAAATTCCTCGTTCGGTTGAATTTTCCATGATGCCACTGCAAAAAAAAAAATTACAAACCCAGCACAATAAATGTTTTTTTTTTTTTTAATTGTTTAATTCGTACATTTTATTCCTTTTATATAATCTTCTTTCTTCTTCCTTTTATATAATTAATAATACTTTATTTGCATTGATATATAATATTAGATATTGCTAAAACTACCATGCTACTTGAAAATAATTACTAAATACTACTAAAATTTGTATGGCAACAAAACTTCTTGGTAGTAATTTTTATCTGTGGTATTTTATTGTAAAACGAACATAAATAAAAAATATCACAGAGAAAAACTCGTTACAATGTTTTAAATAAAATGCGCACTTTTCAAACAAACGTGCACACACAACATAGGAAATCAAAATATGAATAATTGTATAATAATATTCGTATAAATATATATTAAACATCTACTACACCACCGATGGTATACATGCATAGAATAAAAGAGATTGCGTATTGCAATAACAAAGTTGTATTTCTGCATTTTCGCTATTTTATGTCGTCGCGTCTATGAAATATGCGAACATTTAAATTGCTTAGATATATCTTCTATAAAATGTTATAATAATATGAGATTATTATGAATTGTAAAAATAAAAATGCATACACATAATTAGACACCTACAAAATGTATGAATATGTATAAAAAATATACAATACCAATGATCAAATCAAAGTCAATTTTAACTATTACTATGTAAGCTTAGTATGAATAGATATTATGATTTTTGTTGTGAGCTCATTTTACTAGGTGATTGTTATCGCTTCTATTTATCATACCCACTTCTGATATGTAGGATAGCCGGGAACATGGCAAATAAATTTAGAGGTTCATTGGACATATTTGAAATTGTCAACTATTCCCGCGTTTCAGAAGTGAAATATACACGTAGATTTACTTGAATTTTTTAATAACGAGTGTTATGCAATGAATAAGCGTGATGATAAACAATTATTCATTATAATAGAGATAAATTAAATAATAAAACGTACTTACATTTCAACAGCGTTTATTCTCTCTGACCATCGAGGACTGATCGTTCACAAAATTAGCGGCAAAAATCTCACCGGTCATAACAACTACTTTTTAAAATATATTTACACAATGCGATCAGTCCGTATTAATCATACAATTAATATAGTATTTATTTATTTATTTATGTATTAATACAATATTTATTTATTGTTTCTAACAGGTTCAAAAACAAAAGTACCTAATATTGAAATATAATTTTCTTGTCATATATTTGACTTCACCGGCCAAATTTTCCTTGTCAGTTCTTTCTTATCTTTTTTAATAATGTATAACACATGACACAAAATCGTAATTTCAAAAAGAGAACTGCAAAAAAATATTTATAAAATAAAACAAGTTTCTGCAACCTGCAGCTGCCGCGTATTTTTGGCCAGTGCTTCGTTGGCTGCAAGACTGATTGTCCGAACCCCTATAACTTATAAAAAAGTAAACTGTCACGCGCTCTGTAGTTTTTGTATTTGGTTCGCAAACCTGTTTTTGTACAGTGTGCAGCTCGATTTTTGCATTCCTACTACCTGACTTTTGCAGAACGCCCTTCTCTGCTCGAGAACTTGTTTTGATTGTTGTAATTCTTTTGATTCAATTTTTTATCATACGTTTTGAAAAGAAATAAAAATATTTGTCATTTAAGCTTTAAGTAACACAATGGCATACGTAAATAAAATAGTTTTCATTTGGATCTAGCATATTCATATACAATTTTGATCATATACAATTTTGATCTTAAACCAAAATATATAATAAAAAAATAAGTGACGAGGAGAATTAATTAAAATTTTATTATTTTATAAAGAAGAGCCGGCTCCAAATGAATTAAGATATAAGTAAAGAATAAGAAGAAACTTTCTATACTAAACATCGATTTATACGTATCGTATGTTTAATTTCAGCTCCACACTATCGCCGAACTCAGACACATGCCGACGTGAATGCGTGGACATTGCGTAGTTAGCATGAGTCTTTCATTTAACGCAATAAAAAAAACAGCAATGTATACCGAATCCACCGAAGCTTGGCAAACTGTTCGACGACATCGTAGAGCCGGCATAAGAATCATCGACAATTATGACATCAATACCTATAGATTAAACCACGTTGTACCACGATACCTTTGGTTCCAATTTTTGGTTGTCATCATAATTATTTCAGTCCAGCAAATGATATTCTGCGAGGCTCGCGTGCTCATAAATAGGGTTCAAATTAGATGGAATAACACGAATTTGCATTTAGATTAGTGCAGTATGTCATTTCTATATGTTATCTGTTTTCATTAAAAATATCTTAGGTATTTGCAATTTGAATTGGGGTAAAAAGGGGAGTTGAGCGCTTGAAAACGCAGATATGAATGAAGGAATGAACAATTTCTGTGCTAAATTCTTGAATACAAGATGTCATCGCTACAAAAAATCCTAGTTTTGTTGAGTAAGGTAAGTTTATTACCTCTTCACGCGCGCTTCTTCTTCATAGTCGTATTCCTCATGGCTCATGGGTCGTGGTCATTATGTGGAATGAAACACACACAACAACTTTCTTGGCATTATTAATGTTTTGCCATTGCCTTCTTCAGTTCACACACAAGTTAATAATATTCAACCAGTGTCCAGGTTTCCTCATGATGTTTTCAAACTCATGTGGCACGAGTAGGATTCGTACCTGGGACCTTTTGATCCACAGGCGGGCGTCTTAATCATTACACCACCACCGCTTCAAACCAAGCCTATTTTCGGCTATTTACCAAGATTAAAATATTATTACCTATTTACTTACCTTTTGCCCGTAGTTTCGACTGCGGTAGCCCGGGTAGGTAAAAAATTAAGTTTTACTATTAACTACATCTATTCCAAATTTCGTAAATATCACCGTTTTCACAATAACCCAGTTGTGTAATCGTTAAAACGTGACATACAAAGTCGCATTTATAATTTAATATGGATGAATAGACAACGTTCTAATATAGTTCTAAAAGCCAAGTTTCCTTTGCATAATATCGTTCGATATATGAAGGCTCTTGTTCTTTCTGTACTTGACATTATAATTTTCTCTCGCCCGTAGACTATGTATTAGTATGGACTTTTTATTCTACTAATATTATAAATGCGAAAGTTTGTGAGGATGTGTGTGTGTGTATGTATGTTTGTTACTCTTTCACGCAAAATCTACAGGACCGATATACTACCGTCCGAATATAACCTGGAATAACACATAGGGTACTTTTTATCCCGAAATTCCCATGAGCGGAAAACGAAGAGCAGGAGCGAAGCCCTGGGGCTCCATAATTTTGTATCAAAATACTAATAAAAACATCCTTATGTGAAAAAAATTTTAATACTGACATTTATTTTGAAACCATAGTTAATCTTATTTTAATATTTATTGTGATGAGTTTTTTTTTACTTAATTTTAAAAAATGATATTATTTCCATAAGTAAAAAAAGAAAAAAAATATCTTTTCTGTACTACTAAGTATTTATATTAGAACGTTTTTAAACATTGTAGACGAAGTTTTTTTTTTGCATTTTTTTTAAAGTTAGAGGTTATTCATAGAATATATAGTTTTATACTCTTGATGGTTCGGTTGAATTGGACCACAAGCCAAATAAATTGGCGTTAGATCGACCAGTAGGACTTTGCGATCGGACACAATCGCACTGAAGAGCGAAGCTAGTCTATACCAAGAGGCGATCATAGTCTACGTTTACACAAATTGTGGATAAAACCACATGTTTACTTCACTCTGTCTGTGCCAGCGGTTTTCTTTGCCTTGGCGCACCACTTTACATGTCTTCAATAATTATTTTTTAATTACGAGATATATCATTATATTTTTTAGCAGTTTGTTTTGTCCTTCATTATGCAACTAGTTTTGCTAAATTATTTAAGCAAAACTAGCACGTAAGTAGGCTAAAAGGTAGGTAGGTATTCAAAATTTGACTGTTAAGTACATAATGATATGACAGACAGTTAAATTTTGTATAAGTACCTTTGGGAAATACTAAAAATTCTATTTCGTTGCCAATATATAAAATTATATAAATAAGTACTTAATTTACTTTATAATTGATCGCATATGCACAGTATCAAATACACTTATTTTAATTGTGATTTTTATAATCATTTCAAAATGGCACAATAGTTTTTTTTCTTATTACATAAATCTTAAATACTGTAGAAAAGATTAATTTCAAACGTCTACTCTTTTATCTTACAACAAAAATATATTTGGTACCTATACTCTCAGTTAATTACAAAAGATAAGGTCCCCCTTAATTGCAAAATGGAAAATCGTTTTCAAAGTTAAATATTCAAGGGAATTAAACGTAGATGCCCCTTTCCGCCATTTTTTATTTAGACCCTCTGAATAATTTGTGAGTAGGGAATCTGTTCAGGCGCTGATGGTAGAGCAATCTTTCTTGCTTAGCTTAGCAGGGTTACCTACAGAGCGTGTATTTATATACAGACTAGATGTTGCCCGGAGCTTCGCTCCGGTGGGAATTTTGAGATAAAATATAGCCTATAGCAATCTTGGATAATGTATCTTTCTATGGTAAAAATAATTTTGAAATCGGTTGGGTAGTTTCAGATTACCCGCCTCAAACATACCTCTTTATAATAATAGTATAGATTAAAGGTAATTAAAAATTACCATTAGTTTTGCTGATTAAAAAGTAGTAGATTATACACTAAAGATAGTTACAGCGTAGTGTTTTAGACGTGGCGTAACTATCGTAACTATTATAGCATGAATACGTCGATGGAAAATGTCGCTTAAGCATTGAGGAAAAAATTAGGCGTAGTGAAAAAGAAAAAAATCTTTTTCAATTCTCTTGCTTGTAAAGTTAGACATTACGATTGGATGTAAGCCGCCTAATTTTAGGTTTTTGCCTAATCAAATCGTTTTTTAATAATGATCTGGTTAAATAGGCGCAAGTTGATCGCAAGATTATGTTTCAGCATTAGTTCAGGCATCTGTAGTTACCAATTTGATAGATAAGTAGACAATCTTAAAGTTAATAGAATCGAAACAAACTAATTCTTGACTAGCCAATCCATTTGATATTGGAAAAAAGTAGGTATTACAAAAATTAAATTTTTTTGATAATTAATTGTATATTTTTCTAATTTTTTTCCCTCCCTGGGATCAGAGGGGGATGATATACCAAATGTGAAATTATTGGATGTGGGTATGACAGGAGATTACCCCTGGAGGGAGACACGTAATGCGCCGAATCCATCTGGGTTAAGGTATGACAGACAACTTACAAAATATAAATTAGTATGTAGTTATTGGCTGTATCATCATTTGTTGTGAAGTCACTAATTCTATGGGGTATCAGCTTTTCAAATTTATCAAAAAGGCTGGTCTAGATATACCGTGATCTAAGCTTCTTTGGTTATAGGCTCAGCGTTGTGGTACAAATTGGAAATGCTGCCAGCTTTTTGGGTTCGTTGCCGCAGGGTTATGCCCTTGATAAGCTGGTGTACAAACTGACTTACAAAAGTAACAGTTTGTACAGTAACTTAGGAATAAAAATTCCTAAATTTAGTTTCAATATAATTCAAATTAAGATTAGTTTTTTTTTTCTATTCGTGTCTATTGAATGTTTGTTTTGTGAATAAATACAAATTAAAAAAATATATACACAAAAAATACATTACCTGTGCTTTCTTCTTTTTCCGATGATTGGGTCCAGCTCGTAAAAAAAAAACGGTAAAAAATCACAACTACCACATAAACATAAAAGATATTGAGAAACAAAACTAAAAATACCTACTACAATCCATAACATCTTCGATCAGACAGCTCGCGTTAGGTACTAGACACCCCCCAGTAAGATGTTATATAGATAGATACACAGAAAGGGTTCCACCCTTCGCTTCGAGCTCAATTCTGCAGAGGCACCTCTGCAAAACATGCATTTACGGCCCTTACGTTTTGTTCACATTGGACGAGTACAACTGGCAAGTAAATGAGTAGGTAAGTAAAGTACTTATAGTCAAAATTATTTAGCGCAGGTGAAGAAGCGGCGCAACGAACTTCACCGTAGCCTTTTCTCCAAGAACGTATATTAACAAATGTGGTTCTTATAATTAATATTTATAAATAAATTGAGTTTGTTTTTATGAGTGATATTTTGACATTACTGAGTTTGTTTTTTTTTTTTTATAATATAGAGATAAACAGCAAATGCACGGCTTTTTAAATATTTCTTGTTAAAAAAATAACTATCAAAGTATGTATATTAAAAAATCGAACTAAATGAATGCATTTGTAACTTACTAAAGGCCCGGTCCCGGCTTCGCTCGGGTAAAACGATTTCAAATTATACACATAAACCACTTTATCTATAAAAAAAACCGCATCAAATCCGTTGTAGTTTTAAAGATGTAAGCATACAGCATAGGGACAGAGAGACAGCGAGAAGCGACTTTGTTTTATACTAAGTATGATAATACTTTCCTATTGTGAACCTTGATTTAATTCAAATATGCGCGGCACGACTTCAACATCTATCTCTCTCTTTTTTACTCAATACAGACAAAAAAGGACACAGTACAGGGACGCACGTTGTTCTTTAAACATAGAATTTTGCAGCGAAAACTGGTTTTCTATTCACTGCACAATTTTGCAACTAAGATTGCTATGGCCTGTTTTTTGGACTGCGAACTAATAATTACAGTTTTTTATTGTCCTCATCTAGATTTTATTGCATTAAATGAGTGACAAGTAGTGTTTATTTAATTTACTGTTGAGGAATTCTCTTGTTGGGATCTAATCGTGGGTGCACCATCAGGTCATACCATAATAATGCAGTGTCTTGGAAACTGAAGCGCTTCGCATAATAAACGGAAGCAATTAAAGTTAATTATGTGAGACAGGTGAACCTAAATGACAGCTTCTAATAAAAAAAATCACCGAATGAAATAATACCATCCAGTATTCTTTCAGAGGAATAAACAAGTGAAATTAATATTCAATTAGAACCTTTGTAGCTCAAAGCGAGATCGATGAAATATGGTGTCATGACTCTTAAGTCATTAATCCTAACTAATATTATGAATGCGAAAGTAAGTCTGTTTGTTTGTTACCTCTTCACGCACTACCTACTCAACCAATCTTGAAATTTTGGATACATGTAGTTTGAGTTACGGAGAAGGACATAAAGCACCTTTCATCTCTGAAAAATAACCTGGGAAATTCTCTATTCTTATATTTTTTTATGCCGAAGGAAACCTCAATAAAATAAAAGTATCTTCAAATCTGCACGCTCCAAAAAGCGGGAGCAAACCACAGAGTAAAAACTTGTTTATTTACTTATTTTCCGGCGAGGGCACAGACGCACGCCATACGGCCAACGCTCTGCGCTACGCAAAATAACAACAATCGACCATAGACAATTGTTGTTGTGTACTCAAGCCGGCATCGAATTATTTTTTACTTTTTTACAGTTACATACGTAGCTTTGTACCATGTAGGTACCTAGTCATTTATTTACCTGGAATTGACGGAGTCAAATCTGCTCTGTTTTGACGTATTCCTTGATAAATACTTAACTCAGAAATACAAAATACTCTCTTAGGTAGTATTCATCAAAATTTTAAAGATTTTATTAATTAGTTTTGTTTGACTTAATAATAACTATGTACCCACATTCGTCAGTTTCAAGGTATTAATTATGACACTCTGATAGCCATAGATATAAGAGCATTACATTTATGTAAAGTTCTAATATCTGTGCTGTTAACCATAAATCAACATTTAAACACCTAAAACTTCAAACAGTTATCTAGCACCATGGATTTAGTAAGTTCTTCGTGGAGTACTTACTAATTCCATATCTAGCACTGACCTAAATAGGTATTGTGCCTAAGCCATAAATAGGTATTTTTCAAAATTACGGAAATATAAATATTGTTCCCACAAAATCTGTTCCATGAAATGAACGGGCGAACGAACATTTCCAAATTCAACATTTTGACCTTCACTCAAGGTCGGGCTATTGAAAAAAGTTAGAAAACGCGCGAATTTCAAAAATAGAACAATAACCTCTAACTCGGCCAGGGACGAGATTCCCCAAAAAGACAAATGAGGCGAAATCGGGCTCCCGATACTCGCAGACGATTTGATTGACGGAATATCGATGTTGCATCGATTTTACGATTCGTACAAAGACTTTGTGAAAACAGCAGCGTATACTCGTAATTAGAACTTTTCTCTTTTAGACTATGCTTTTGGTAGTTTCTCGATTTATTAGATGATATTACTAAAACCAATCTTTAGTAAAAATGCAATTTACATAAGATTACTTTTTTTCATTTTAAAACCTAACCAACCTGTAGGTACGTCATTAATTAACTTACCTTTTATCTCATTCTTATCTGAGTGGTTTATACAAAAATATCACAGCATATAAGTATGTCTATAAAATTCTGGCTCTACGAGTACCATATGTACTGTAAATATTTGGTATCGAAAAAAATTAAACTACAAACAATTAATATCAACACTAACCGCAGACTTGCGTGATTGAAAAGCAGTAAAAAATTGTATCGTCAGCAGCTAAATTATTAGAAAAAAAAATTGAGTGTTATGTTATTGCTTCACAGGAGTCAAGCTATAGACAAAATCTAATTCTAAATACATTCGATAGGTACCTACTACAACTATATACGATTGAAAAATAAGAGACAAATCTTGGGATAAAATGAGCTTGAATAGACTATATTTTATATTATATTATTTTATATTTAATACCTATTCTTATATTCTAAATAAAGTTTTTATTGCTGACTGTACCAGCTTTTAACATGAAACAAATGCCCGCAAAGCAAATATTGTCTCCATAGTTTTGAGGAATCTATCAAATATTGATCACGGATATTGATTTTAGTATTGAATTACGATTTCTTTTAACTTTAGTACTTTAATATTAATTACAATGCATTCCTCTGTTGTTTTGAATAAGTTACTGGCCTCTGTTCATGTTAAATGTAAAGCTAAAATACTAAATATCGACTTTATTATATTTTTATACAAATCTTTCTTATTGGAAACTTAGTCAAAAAGACCGCCCCGTGACGCACCTGGTGCAAATGTGCCCGAAGCACTGGCGGTATTAACTACTATTAGATGCTTGTTTATTTAAATTATTTTAATTATACGTTGGTACCACACTATCGCGGTACATTTTTCCGAACTCTGCGGATGCGGTATACATAACTAGCTTCTCACTGTGGTAAATAAAAGCTCTCATACAAACTACGCATCTTAATGCATTCGCGTCGGTATTTATTAATGTTCGGCGACAGTGTGGAGCCGGCATAAGGATCGGAGCTCTACTGGAAATAGAGCCCACAGAATGCGGAAATTGTATTTTAAAAGAAGCTAAATAATAACCAAAGCTTTTGGAAAGTCCTATCC
Organism: Plodia interpunctella; assembly: GCF_027563975.2. Taxonomy (NCBI): domain Eukaryota; kingdom Metazoa; phylum Arthropoda; class Insecta; order Lepidoptera; family Pyralidae; genus Plodia; species Plodia interpunctella. Next base: position 2,810,991 of record NC_071310.1, read on the forward strand.
CGCGTATATTTTATTTATTAGATTCCACTGCTTGATAAAAGCATCCCCTTTCTGTTTCCAACCACTTTTCCCTATGGATAATAATATTAAATTATTAATATTAAGACTATTTAAGCTTTTATGATTTATATTCCATAATAAAAAAATAAAAGCACTTAAAAAAATGTCATAAAACGCACATAAACCCATTCAAAAACTCGGAAAAGCCAGCAGTTAATTACATAGGAAGGCTCGGCGGCCATCTTGGATTCGCGAGGCGTCACTAACGACCTTTTGCAAAAAAAACGCAAGAGCGAGATCGTACGTATACCTACGTATTATGTTGGAGACAGTGTGATTAAGTGCCGTAGCCGTTTATTCAAATGTGGACCGAAACATGAAAGGAATAAAGTTGATTTTGGATTGAGGGAGTTTTGTTTTTTTTTTAATTGCGTGGGGTTTGTTGGTGTATGCACATTAGCTTGGTCCTCCCCCGCCGGGGATTTCTTAGACCGCGATATGTTTTATAATAACATATGAGAAAATACTGGTAAAGGCCAAAGCATTTTTTTAATGTCATGATTGGTGGCGGTTTTACATGTAAGTTTCTACTAAATGAAGGCAGGGTGGCAACCTGCTAAGTTACTTATATAAATGAGTTTCTTTCGGTATTTCTTCTTCGGAATGGTCGTTCGGAAACATCAGTAGTTTGTAGCTTTTCGAGAAATTACTATATACCTACCTAATATATAATTTTGAATTTGAACATTCTATTGAAATTATTCGATTTAAGTAACCAAATTAAGTACAGGCAATTAAGTATGATCCAGGTATGTCCAAATAAAAAATCTTTTTGCACAACTATACCAAGATTCTTTAGAAATATCTACTACCATATGTTGCCCGGGGCTTCGCTCCCGTGGGAATTTTGAGATAAAATATAACCTATAGCTATCTTGAATAATGTACCCACTTTTTTAATGGTAAAAGAATTTTTGACATCGGTTTGGTAGTTTCGGAGATTACCCGCCTCAAACATACAAACTCATAAACACTTACCTCTTTATAATAATAGTGAAGAAGTATAGATTATTTTATAAATAATATAAAAAAAATGTTATAAAGATATATTTCTCTGATTATCTGGTGAACCATATTCTCCGTACTATACATAACTCGGATAATTCTGTAATAAGCGATTACTGCTCATTGTTCAGCAATGGATAGATTAGGGATTATCTATTATCGTCACGTGTTCCGGGTTGCACACTTGTGGCGTGCCTGGGCCTGATAAAAATTAATCTTAACATTTTACTAACGGACGGACGAACCGACGTCAACCTTTTTGGGAATGCTATGTGGCCTATCAGTTGTCTCGGCTTTTTATCCCTTAATCAACCTTATCCGACATCTACGAAAATGGCGGCCTTATTCTAGGACTAAAATATTTTTTATTTTAGTTTATTTGTTTGTTGTGTAATTAATAGCAGTGGGACGGAAATGAGTATCAAATAAGTACTTACATATTTAAAAATAAAAAAATAAAATTATTTATTTTATTTTGTAAAATAAAATGAATTATTATATATTATTATTATAAATTATAATTAATAAAATAAATGATATTAAATTAAATTGAGTTACCATAGTAACTTTATTTCAGGCAACTGAGAATCATAAATTGATACAAAAATATCTCATAATATAACATAACATTAAATATACTAAATGACGTAAGTATCTACTTAAGTAATCATGTAATTTCAACAACCAATAGGAGCAGAATATAAACATTCTCCCTGTTCTATTTTACATATGCAATAAGCATATTAAAATATAGTAATATAAACATTGTACACCCTTACAAAAGAATGGTCACCCTTCAACTAGGCTAGACAAGGGTGTCTATTAATCAGGTTGTTTGACTGAACAATAGACTTTATTAGAAAGCTATAGAGTTCAATTTTATAATGTTACATGTATTCATAATGTGCAAAATAAATATGTGTCATGTTGGACTGTATGTATTTGGACCCAATTTATTTATTTTCTAATACATATATATTTGCAAAACGGTTTCATATAATATTCGTTAATTGAATTCGATAATACATTTATAAATATAAATTTATCATTTAAATTCAAACTGTAATCTAATTTCTGTCAAAATTCATTTTTAATATATGATTTAGAACATAAAATCTGGAATAAATATGGTTATAATAAATACTCATCGTCATCATCGCTGTAAAAAAATCATATTTTGCAAATAAGGTCGAAAATCGTAACCACCCGAAGCCGTCGTCTATTCTGTTATTGTTTTGGTCGTTGGGCGACTGGGACTAAAGTACACTGGGACCGCGGTCCCACTCACCGAACACTGTTTTTGAATTGATTGACTTGAACCACAGATAGTTGATAGAGCGATCCGAATTTACCAACTTATATTTTTTGAATGGGATCTGGGACCGCGGGGCAAATTTATTTTTGTCATATCAATTTCTACTACAATTTGTCGCGCCTGTGGGACAATAAATAGCAAATTTGGTATGTAAGTTTTTGTTGGCATGCTCGGAGGACTTTTGTCACAACATAATGCTACTGCAGTATGTCTTGAGCTAGATTACGCTTCATTCTTACGGTTCATCCATTAAATCTTTTGCTAGTATGTTAGGATGGTTTGTAATCCTCTTCTGGTATGTAGTGGTATATTTCTTTTTTTACTGTACTAATATGTTAGTCGTGATGAAGCTGGTTTTTGAAAAACCACGGTGCGCGTGGTAAATAAAACAAAATTATTATATATAACTGTTATCATGGATAACTGTTACTAAAGTGGTCTTCTCATAAAAGAATAATCCTGATCGTTCATTTTAAAATAGATTTTGGATGTCTGGGATCGTGGTCCCAGTTTGTAGCGGCCCCAGTCGCGTAACGACCCATTATTCTATGTTGGCTAACAACCGAAATGCTGTATTACTTTGTGATTGTGTATACGGGCACTCGTCGTTTTTAATCAAATCAAAAATATAAATGTAAAAATGTGTTTGTTTTCCTTTTGGTTATAACTGGAAAATGAATTGGTGTAATATTGTGTTTGATAATAGTTGGAAGGGGGGCGTGGTTCACCTAGGTGCTCTACGGTAAATTTTCTTTACCCCTAATTCACCTTGATGTTCCTAGGTAAATGACATATGCAACTTTATGCGGTCATAAAATCAGAATCTAATCTTTTAAAAAATATTATTTTTTTTCATTTAGGTCCCAAGCTTTAGGATCCCAGCAGCCAAAATGGCGGCTATAGACTTTTGCCGAACAGACGGACAGATACCGACGCAAATGCATAAACATAGTTTGTATGAGTGCTTTTACTTGCTGTAATGAAAGACAAGCATACGCCGGATCCGCCCAGTACGTCAAACTGGCCCGCTTAAATGTGGAACCGCCATAAAATGAATACGGGAATATGTGAAGGAGAGAGTCCAAATATTATTTTACACCTGATCTTTTGAAAAACCTCAACAAACAACAAAACTATCAAAAATACTAAAATAAAAAAGTTTTTTGAATTTTTCATTTTGTTCTCCATCCCTACTCTCCTGATTCTTTGGCTAAAGGGGGCGAATCTATTATGCATTTAGTTCGTCGTCTGATATCTAGATGGCGCTAAATGCCTTAGGAACGAACATTAACATTTTCGGCCCGTCGTCGTTGTAATCAATCAAACATGTTTAGAATATGAGTAACTTAATATCATATAAGTACTTGAAATAAAAGTATAATACTTCCTTAAAGTAATTTGTTTAACCAATTTCTTGTAAAAAATTCAAAATTCTTGAATAAAGATCTTGTAAATCTTATTTGTTTTTTATTTTCAGAATCAAAAATTAAGTGTGTTATTTCAAATATAATTTAATAATATTTTAAAAGTATTGCTTACCAAAGAACAAAGAAGCATATTTGAACTGAATTATTTTTAATTAAAGATATTTTTTAAATTAAGTACATTAATAAAAATATCTATCAATTGTAATATATATATATATATATATATATATATATATATATATATATATATATATATATATATATATATATATACATATATATACATATATATATATATATTTCAAATAATAAATTTCAATAACGATAAATTCTATGATATTAAAACAAGTTTTATATCTGAAATGTCCGCACCGTGTACATCTAAGCTACTCACCAAAAGATGGCGCTGCGTCGTCTCATTTATTCACGAGTATTATTACAATTAAAATACGATTTGATTATAACTAATTACATGAATTTGTAATTGTAGTTTTTGAAAACAGTCGGTAAATTTGGTTAAATTAAATATCATTATGTTGTAATATTTAGTTCAACAAAAGTCCACTAGGTGGCGTCTTCAAATATCGTAGCAATGTTACGTGCTCGTAGCAGTATAAAGGACAATGTTGTAACTAGCCAGTTACTTGAGAAACACCATATTTGTGAAATAAATAAAAATAAAAAACTAAAATTACAAATATGTAATAAAATGTTCTATTTCTTCATTAATCATTTTTTGGAATTTTATCTTACGCTAAAAATAAAATCTCGAATGGATTTATATAATAATTTGAGTAGCAGCAGTCCAATGAACTTAACAGTCTACCAGTGTGCAGATTTCCTCCGGATGTTCTCCTTCACTGGAAGAAAGTGGTAGTCTATTAAAACTACTAATGTTACATATCAGATTAGTATACAATTTAGAGGTGTGTGTATGATGTGGTTCCGCTCTAAAATGGGAGCACACCATATCCCCCCGTTGAAATCGTAAGAGGCTACTAAAGGAGAGTAGCTACGCATGAAGGGTTGAACGTTTGAAAAATGTAAGTTTGTTGTTTTGATCTGTCACAGCCAAGAATGCAACCACGAGAAGATGAGCGAGAGAGAGAGAGAGAGAGAGAGAGAGAGAGAGAGAGAGAAGTATAAATAACACACATTTATCAAACATAGCCAAGAACACTCGATTAAATTATCTTTTAATTAAAAAAAAAAAAAAACTTGATCCAAATCGGTTCAGCTATTTGGCTATTACGATGCCACGGACAAAACATACAGCTTTAGACAGGATAAACATATAACTCGCCTCCTGTCATCGGGGGTTAAAAATCAAACAATCGAATAGAATAGAATATACATATAACATATGGAATTTTTGTTCGATGTTCCAAGTTACTTTGTACTAATTAGTTTTAAAATTAATATCATACGAATCGAGAGAAATAGTTCTTTCTGACAAGGAAAAATGTAATGAAAATACTCAGTACGATGGAATGATTCCTATTAGTATTTTCTTTCAATAAAGATTATCAATAAAACATAAAAAACTATGTAAAATAAAAACTATCGGTAAATAGTCATAATTAAATTACATTGAATTCAATGCATTGTAAATTATGTACTTCTCATAAGCTTCGTGGAAATTTTATAAGTAAACAAGGGGCATGGGGCAAATATAGCCTATAGCAATCTTGGATAATGTACCATTCTAATGGTGAAAGAATTTTCAAGAAATCGGTTCGGTAGTTTCGGAGCCTCAAACATACAAACTCACAAACACTTACCTCTTTATAATGAAAGAAATACCAAATACGAATACGGCTCTCATTCAGTAATACAACTTAAAGCTATTGCCTGAAGCAATAAATCAAAGACAACAATACTCAATACTCAATACTTTATTGCGAACCATAAAGTACATAAGATCACAACAATACATTTTAGAACATTTATGGACCCTGTCGGGCACAGCAAATGGTTAGAAAAGAGGAGGTCGCACTCAAATAATAATATTAAATTAAATAATTATTTCAGTATTTATCTTATATTTCATTTGATATTATAATTAAATAAGTAAATAAATAATTTTATATATCGAACCTACATATTTGTTTATAATTTTTCATTTAAAAATTCATTGACGCTATAATATGCTTTATTTATAAGGTATTGTTTTAATTTGCTCAAAAATAATTTATCCTTTTTTTCCTCTGTCAGTTGTTTAGGCAATTTATTATAAATTTTTATAGACATTATTAACGTACTTGTTGAATTTAATCGAAGACGGTTTATTAGCATTACTAATTTATTTTTATGTCGTTGTGGGTATCTCCTTTCTAGGTCACCTAGTTTTGTAAAATATTCCGGATAATTCCTAACAAATTTAGCTATTTCAAATATATACACACTAGGTACTGTTAGCACATTATATTTTATTATATTACAACAAACTGGCTCAACAATAAAAGGTGCTTTTTCCAATTTTATATCTCATTTCCTTTTTCTGGATTGAAATCTCGACGAATTCCAATCATATTCAGTCAACTCAACAGACAAATCTATATGTTCCATTACGAGTTTGCCTTGTGTTCCGTACCTCAGATGGTAAAAGCAGAATCATCTTCTCATTATATTCATCGTCATCATATGTCGCTTGTCAGATTTTATTCAAGTCGCCTAAAGGCATCTGACATGACTTTTACGGCTACTTACCTCCATCTAGTGGCACGTAGTCGCATACACACTAGGGAACTAAACTGTCAACCAGTATGCAGGTTTTCTCACGATGTTTTCCATCACCGGAAGCAATTGGTGGTCGATAAAAACTAGTATATATGAGTCATATTGGTATACAAACTCATATAGCACGAGTAGTATACGAACCTCAGACCTTTTGATCCATAGGCGCCCGTCTTAACCATTACACCGCCACCGCTTCATTATATTGATATTTCGCTTGGTGAAGTAAGTAGTATTTTTTTGTCCAGGTCAAAATCCACAATCCACGAATTGAAATCATTTTAAAATAATATTTGAAACTTTAAAAAAATAACCTCACGAAATAAATGAAACGTCACGCTTCTTTTCGAAAACAAAGGAAGCATTTCTGTAAATTATTTATTAACTAGGTACTAAATGTTTGAAAATATCGTAATAAAATAGAATACCAATCAGAATTTATAATTAAAGCATCTCATTGTAAGACTGATGAACGAAAACCCATCAAAACCCATTCATTCGTCGTACAAGTAGATAGCTGTAGGTACATGTAATGCGCGAAAATTTCAAATATCCGACGATTACTGGCTCGCGGGCTTTGGCGCGAAATTATGAAACACCATGATTAATCAACATCAACCATATGTGCCGGCCTTTGTTCCATAGCTCTATTTACCCGGCACATAACTATGACATCTCATTATGTGCCGTTGCTATGTGCGGCCGCAATCAACCTATCTAGGAAGTTGGGCAAAAATCTAGTGCTAGGTGTTGGTCCCCGCTCACAGACACAAGTCTGTCCGCACACTCTAAGCATACGCACACACACAACGCCAAGGAGAGAGACTGCGTGCGAGAAAAAGACAGCCATAAAAATCCCCCGCGGGTGTGAGGTGCTGCCCCCAAAAAAGCACCAAAAACGCAAACTGCGCAACTTTCCGGCGCAGAATCGTTAACGACTCACGCTCTCTTTATCGTACACGCCGTGCCTCCTATATTTCTATTTTTTCTCCGCCAACCATAAGACATAAGACTATTCAACACGCAAGCTAAACCCGCCCTTACTGCCCAACAATAAAAGCGAGAATTACGCTGAAAACACGTGGCGGATATTTTCAGCGTCGGCCACTAGACGCACACATTCGCACCAGAACAGAAATAACGATCGCAATTTTTGACCGAAAAGGACGGACATATGGCTGAAAAGAGAAGAAAAAAATGACGACCATTTTGCTTGGCGCACCTACGTCGCGCGAGGTGCGTTTATGTATGCGATCTTTTTTGAGAAAAAAACCTACCAAAACAAATGCACGTGGCGGGTGTTATGACCGGGCGAAAAATTCTGGCGCCGGCTCATAGAGGCCGTTAGTAGCGCGAGATTTTTTTCCCGTTCTGTTGCGAAAAAATTACGTCACGTCGAGATGGCGCTTCTGTAGATGATTTCATGGGTTTTGTAACTGAATACAATCAACTTACCTATATTATTTAAAAGATTTTGTTCTCGTTGATCTGTCTTTGTGTCGTTGTAAGAACTACAATCCTCTTTGTATTACTAATTTGAGATATTAAACTATCAATTATAAAGCGACGAATATCTCTCGCAATACAGCGAGGGAATGCCGCCAGCGTTATGGGCACATTTGCACCAGGTGCGCTACGGGGCGGTCTTTTTGACTAAGTTTCCAATAAGAAAAGATTTGTATAAAAATATAATTACAAAGAGAAACCTAAACCAAATGCTAAATTCTGCATTTAGATATGTGTCATTTTCCCGCGAACAGCCCAAATTTGTTAATTTTCACTATTTGAATATACTAATTGAAATTTTCTATACATGCAAACTAAAATTGTATTTTACGGTCATGTGAGTTGGTAAAATAGGATTTTGTGTCAAATATTAATTTAAGAGTTTTGTTTGTTCATATATTTAATGCACTACACTACAACCAATATTCGGATTGAATATCATGCGAGAACACAATAAATCCACTAGAAAAACAAATTTGTAAATGTGTGGAAAATTTGATACGTGTTTCTATTTAATTAAAACTACATACGAGTACTATTTGTGGTTTTTGCTTATTTTAAACTAATTATAGTGTCGACACAATGTACAATTTTGGATTATGTGAAATTTTTTTATTTATTACGCGATAAAGTATCGCGCCACAATGTTATCTCTATATTTATATTAATTTATTCATCTAGTCATTCGTAGAGCGTTTCGACCGCTGTCACTACAGTTTTGTTTTTTGACAAAGACAATATTTAATTTTACCCAACCTTAAAATAATTAATGTGTACTAAACTAATAAAAAAAAAACTAAACGACTACAGTACTAAATTAGCACCATGATATTTTTCAACTCATTAGGAGTTGAAAAATATCATGGCGCTAACAGGAATCAAAATTACTTACAAAATTGACTAGCTCCGCACAGAGGCTGGTAAGCATTGCAGGTTATAATTATTTAAATAGATGCCCGCGGCTTCGCTCTCGTGAGAATTTTGAAAAAAAAACTCTAGTAATCTTGGATAATGTACCTTTATAATGGTGAAAGAATTTTTGAAATCGGTGCGGTAGTTTCGGAGATTACTCGCCTCAAACGAACGCAAATAAATTTAAGCTTGTTTGATATCGACTACACTATGTTTTGTCATTAAACTTATTAATTATTAAAGCTTAAAGCTCGTAAAGCCACGCCGTCCTTCGCTGAAATTGGCACACACAACAGGAGTGAAATAAAACAATCATAATTTTAGTTTATTTCTATATTTTCACATAACAACATTCAAATTTGACACGTAGATCTATTATCAAATATTTAATGAATGAATTTACAATTTCGTTGCATGTCTACATTTTCTTTTTTTTAATAAATCTTATTATTTAAAAGTAAATCAGAAATGTATAACAATCTAACGTAAACGTTATAAAAAGGGGTATTTTTCAATACTATTGGAGTCATTTCCTAGATAGTTTCATTCCTCTTGAAGATTCTATACTAAGTTTATTAACATAAATTACCCCCAAACATAAAATACCAGCGTCCCTGCTTCACTCGGGTAAAATAATTAAAATTAAATACCAAAACAATTCTCAGGAATCTCGGTAGTTTTTGAGTTTATCGCGTTCATACAGACAAACGCAACGGGGTACTTATTATGTAAGGATAATATTATATATTTTAGGTGAATAGAGGTAGATTCAAGTTTAATCGATATTTATTTTATTATTGTGTTTGCCAAGTAATATATAACGTGTGTTACATTCCACTTGATAACACCGAAAAGAAAATCACGTATAGAAATATGATTGCATATAAGCTGAGCAGAAGCTTGGCGGCGCGGCAGCAAGCGAAGAATTAAAACGCTTACGCTTCTGCGATGTTCTGCTTCTTTTCCAGCGAAGCAGTCAGCGATCGAGAAGACGGCATTACGGTAACCTGTAATTTAAATTTTGCTGTTTCAGTATATGATTTATTCCAAACACACGATCATAGTTACATCAAAATATGTTAGTTAAGTAATTGATTTTGTGCATTTTATTTTATAGGTATATTATTAAATTACGTGGACTGCGCTCTCATGCAGCACTGGACTCGCATCCACCTAGCTAAGGACACAAAGTGCTCTCGTAATTTTAATATATATGTACTAACATAGTTTGTAAGACACTCTGTTACTAACACTATATAGGTTTTTAAACCTGAAATAAATGTTTTTTATTTTATTTTATTTATAAGTTATATAATAATCGATTCTATGTTTAAGAGAACGCCAGATGCAAATACAGATTTTAATTACGAAATAATAAAATAGTTAAAAGTTATCGAAAAGTTAACGATACGTGGGAAGCTAATATGTTTGGCCACCTTCTACGACATTAAGATTTCATTAAGAACTCGATTTAGGAGTAAATTAAAGTTAAAAAGGAATAAAAGGAATAGGAAAGCCAAGAAGGGCTTATTTACAGTGGTAAAGTTCTTGCCACTGAACCGAGAGGTCCCGGGTTCGATCCCCGGTCGGGTCAAGATGGAAAATGATATTTTTCTGATTGGCCCGGGTCTTGGATATTTATCTATATATGTATTTGTTATAAAATATAGTATCGTTGAGTTAGTATCCCATAACACAAGTCTCGAACTTACTTTGGGGCTAGCTCAATCTGTGTGATTTGTCCTAATATATTATTTATTATATATTAATTATTTATTATATACAAGTACATACTTAGTACAAGAAGGTTAAAAAGACTGATGAGGATAGACAGATCACGTTTCTTCAAACACAATTACATAAAAATGCGGTTTGGATAGTTTTGTCTATCATTTTTTGTAGTCTGTAATTAATGTTTACCCGATGATAATATTGATGGATATTTTTAATAACCGACGCTATTTCATATAATTATTTGAGGTCCTTCCTAATCTCTGAATGCAAGTTTATTAAGCCTTTTATTAGCATTTAAAAATCATTTAAAATTTTAAATACCTATTTATGAATTTTTTTCACCAATTTTAAACTTTTAAATGCTCTGATGTAACGTTACGAATATGACACTTTGTCTTTTAAGCGTCGTATACTTTAAGATAAGCAAGGATTGCTTGTTAACAATAATTTTACTAACGTATTCCCCAAATAATATTAGTATACCTAATATGTGGCATTTAATAATGAAATTTATTGGTTTAATCAATCACCACTACCAATTTAACCAATAATCAATTTATCTTTTACTACGATCAATACTTACATGTGGAAATCGTAAAACTGCAGTCTATATTCAACGCTATCGTCCGCCATCTTGTTTGATTTTGTTAAACCTGAAATAAATTGTTAAATTATGTTTATTTTATCTATCACTAGCGGCCAGTCCCGGCTTCAAAATCATAATAAATTTATACACACCTTTCTCACACTGTAACACTATCCATTGGTGAAAACCCATAAGAAAAATTCGTCTAATAGTTGTTGAGTTTATCGCGTTCATTAGCCCTTCGATCCTGGAGATAATAAAAACAATTGAACGTTAACAGGATCGCAGTCAGACAGGACTCCCGCGCAGTCCTGTCTGACTGCGATCCTGTTAACGTTATTAATCAATCAAATTATTAATCAATCAAATTAAGTCATCAGTGTAAATTAAATTCTAGCTCGGCGCTTGCTCGTTCATGATCTCAAGACTCGGTATGTGAAGTGACTATGATTCGAGTGAAAAGTCTAACAAAAGCCTTACCAGCCAGACACCGTTTATTTTGGCCGGACGCGCAATCAAAAAGCCTAACTCTGTCCGGCTTTATCTGGACGCCTGGCAATCCTATATCGAAGGAACCTGTCTTACAGTTCACTAACTATCATTATCATAAATCCAAGTGAGGATGTAATATTTGTTACTTTTTCACATAAAATTTAGTGGACGGATTGTTGTTATGAAATTTGGTACACGGATAGAATAACCTGGAGAGAATGTGTTATCATTTTCTTTATCCTGAAATTCCCACGGGAGCAAACTTCGGGGGCGCAGCTAGTTTATAATAATGTTGAACGTAGGAACCGATACGAAACAAATTATGTTTTGTCATGCTAGGAATCTTGTTAGAAACTATAATAGGCGTCTACGTACCATCATAAATTGCAACGATCGAGTAGCGATCAGTCCGGCGTCGCGTCCGGGCGTCGCCGTGATTGCTTCGCTTCCGATTCTCCTGAAAATCATTACGTTCAGAGGTAAGTAAATAAACTTGTTACTTAAACTTGTACTGGGACTGAGAATCCGCCCCGTCTTTGCGTGATCTTATTTTAATTCGCGCCTGTGACGTCACGAAGCTAAGGGTAAAAAAAAATATTATGCCACTTCCACAATGTCGCCGAACTCGGACACATGCCGACGCGAATGCGTGAACATTGCGTAGTTAATATAAGTGATTTTATTTACCGCAATGAAAAACCAGCAATGTATACCGAACTCGCCTAAGTTTGGCAAACTGTTTGACGACAGTGTGGAGGACCAAACAGCCAAATCATCAAAATTTTAATGCCGGATTAAAATTTTGAAGATTTGGCTGTATGGTCTTTATGTTTTAAGCCTTATTGGAAATACTATTCATGCCTATCAATGTTTTCCTTTGATTTTGATTTCTGCCAATATTATGTGTCCTTGTATAAGTCACCTTGAATGTAGAATTGTAGGAACAAACTAACATATCTTGAAGCATATACCTACAATATAGTATTTCGTACGACTTTGTCAAATTAATATGCACAAATAAAATGCTGTTTCTATTGTTTATTTCATATTTGACAAGTTTTTATTTAATGCACCCAGGAAAGGCTCCAGACGTCGGAACTCCTCAACGGTTTAGTGCACGGACATGTTTTTTTTGGCACACATTGAATGCAATAAGATCTCTTTGATAACATTAAGGCCTGTGTAAAAAATGTCATTTTTGTAAAAAAACTTGCTTATACTTTTAGACAAATAGTGGGAGCACGCAAATGTTGAAACTATATTTTGTTATTAGACATTAGATGTGCATTAATGATAGTGTTCTAGTGACAGTTTTAATGGCGCAGGGTGCAGACTATAACTGTAAAACCGACAGTGTAGGAACTATTCTAATAACAAACTTGTCTGTCGATTCGTTAATGAGTCCAGAACTCCAGAACAAACAGCATGTGAGCTCAGCTAGCTGTATGTAAACGTTTGCTTTTTATGAAGTAGGTTATCAATATTTGTATGAGTTCGTGATTATACGAACCGTTATTCTATAAATAGCACAATTAAATATATCTTATCTATATTAATATTATAAAGAGAATAGATTTTTGTTTATAACGAATAAACCCAAAACTACTAGACCGATTTTGATGAAATTTCGCACAGAGACAGACAAAATTCTCAGGAGGAATATAGACTGGTTTTTTTATTACGGTTTACCCGAGCGGAGCCGGGACGGACCTATGGTTAACTAATATATTTATACTAATAGGTATTATATAAGTATAACTAAGACAGTGTTTTCCTATAAACCAATTTCGTAAAATCGGATCTAAATTCTAGTCTCAAACTTCCTCAATGTATATATTATGTAATAACGCAGTTTGTCATCGAAACTCAACGCGACATTTATGAACACCAGTGAATCCTAACGAAATTTCTCAAAATCTCCCCTGAATGTCTTAATGACATCAGATTAATTTGCCGCAAATTGCCGATCAAACCGGGCCCCTCATCGCATCCTAATATTACAAAAAAAAAATTCAATCCATTTAAGAAATACTACGGAAAAACCAACCTTGCCATCCAAAAAATAAAAGCTAAGAAAATATTCGTATCAGTAAAAATATATTTGTGAAACGATCACGTTTAAGAACCAAATGAGATTAGATCGTTGTTGACACTTATATAATATATAGGTACTCTGTTTAGAATATGTACAGGGTGTCCAGCGGCGGTACGCAAGGCGGAAAGTTCTGGATAACGTAAAATAAGGGTGTGAGTAGTTTTGGACAGAGTCGCGTGGGTGGGGCGCCTTGTGCAGTATATGCAAATTGTTTAGATGAAGTTTTGATGTCGTTATGCATTGCATTCTGTAAAGAGAATAATATTTTTAGGCATATAGTTGTACTAGAATATATTATACATGAGCTACGCTCCGGGGCTTCGCTCCCTTAATTTGGGATAAAAAGGATCCTATGTGTTATTTCAGGTTATATTCTAACCGTGTACCAAATTTCATGACAATCCGTCCGGTAGATTATGCGTGAAAGAGAACCAATCATACATCTCCACAAACTTTCGCATTTATAATATTAATAGGATGAAAATCACTGGTTTATATTATTTTAGTAAATACAAAGATATAACACACAGATAGGATGGAAAACTAATCTTTCAATTTAAAAAGCACACAAATCACTAAAATCAACTACACAAGTTGACAATCGTCACAATGTAGACACTATTTACGATGTAGAATCTACAAAATTATAAAATCTACAAAATTATAAAACCAGAAATAACCGGCAGGATATGCAAATTGTCTTGTCCTTGTGAGAATCTGAAATCGACAAAAAATAAATAAGTTTCAATTTTCCCAGAATTATACAATTATTTGAATGAGAATAAACTTTGATCGCAGCATCTGACCGGTCATCGTGAGATCAGGGGTCAATTTCAATGGATTATGGTAATGGTCGAGAGTTCACATGATCAAGGATTCTACGACCTTGGGTTAGAAGTTCTTCCCTTCGTTGTGACCGTTGATCTGTATTGTCTGACAATGAAACTAGATTTTATAGACGTGGGGTAATAAAGTCGTTTTAAATTATAAGATGGTTTGGAGTCTTTTAGCTTTTATGTTTTTTTTGTATCTATAATTTGTGTGCGTTTGACCTTCTGGCCTGATTGAAATTAATTTAAACAATTTATTTTAATCAGGACATATTAATTAGTCTTTAATTTTTCCGTGAACCTGTCATTCGTTGAAATATTTATTTATTTATTTCACCAAACTTAACCTACAATTACAGAAAGCATATTCTAATACGACAGGTTAACCTTTTACATTATTTACATATGATATTTAAAGACGTTAAATGGCATAATATGTTTTATATAACATCTTGTTATTACAAGATTTATGAAATTATCTTTTTTTTGTGGCTAATTAATTAGTTCAATTGAGTTCTAATCGGGACAGAATGGTAAAATCTAATATAATATTAAACTAATGTACTAGACATTTACATTATAAATGCAGACATATCTGCTTCAACTCACTTATATCGCGTCTAATCCGCCTGGCCTGATTTTGATGAATTTTGGACAAATTTATAAGGTTCCACTAGTTTATTATATAATGGTGCATGTAATCAAATAACGTAGAAAGTAATCTAGAAAAGTGAAGATTTTAAAAATCCAAATTTACAGTAAATACTTATAGAAATCAATGTATACGTAATATCTAATGTTATTTGTCCAAATTTTATTTATAAACTAGTGGCCCGTCCTGGCTTAGCTCGGATATAACGATAGTCAATTCAACACTTTCCTCATGAATCACGCTATCGGACACTACTTACTATACTATTGGTGTTGTTTTTGAGTTTATCGCGTTCATACAAACAGACAGACGCGACAGGGGTGATTTCTTTTTTACTTAAGGACCAGTTTAATTAAATTTTAATCTCGATTCAAATTACAAATTTATCTGCATTTTGCACATACACCTCTGAGGAATGCTTGAATTCACACACAGAACGTGGTGAAGGAATCACTTGAGGCCGCTGCGTCTGTGTGCGTCCACACACACACACACACACACATTACACTCACTGTATATTCATTCACTGTGTATTCATTTTCTAATACATCGCCCTGAGCCGTGCTAGGAATATTTAAACCTAGCTTCAGTATATCTGGTTCCGTATCACAGTCCTTTGATAATTTAGAGGTATATGCAAATACGCAAACGTGAATAGTAATTATTACGTTCGATGTTATCGTTGTCGGATAGATTTAAAAAAATAAGTTCCTCTTTCCTTCTTTTCAAGTGTGTTAATTTGAACACTGATTTTATTCAATTCGCCTAAAGGTATCTGACATGTCTTTTGCGACTACGCACCGCGTCTAATGGCAAGTACCTAATCGCATGTACAATAGTGAATTTAAACTGTCAACCACTGTACAAATAATGTGAAGTACAAAATTATTACTAAATTTAATGATTTCGTTCATCTCCCTAAATTTATTTATAATTTCTATTATTATATTTTAGTATACTCTAAAGCAATATGAATCAAAGATGTGCTTGTGGTCTGAGGGCCCACTTCTTGAAATTCTATGAAATTATGCTTGGGATTTAGTGAACATTTTAAAAGAATTGTTAAAGTTGGAATTAGATTTTGTGAAAGCCAATTAAGCGAGTTACGATGTTTTACGGAAGGCCCTCTGCGAAGCACTTCTTACATTTAACAACTGGAATCTGTTACCTAATTTGTATGTATATGCGATTTGGTTTCTCATTTGGTCGGCTCAACTGACTAGCATCGATATAAAATTCTCGATAAAATTATTTAATAGATTGATCTATATCAGTCTTAAAAACTCACTCGCAACATGCGATTCTAACCATATTTTTGATCTTTAATATTTTAATAAACAATTCTTGATAATAAAAAATAGCTATTCAAATAATTTCTATTGCTGAAACAGTATTCCTTGTGGACGTAGCGTTACTTTTGCGGCGACTGAATATGTGTGTGTGATGTGTGAATGTGTGCGAGTGGCGAAGTTAGATCGTCCACACTTTACCGCGGGACTCGATAGGAACTGTACAGACGAAGGATATACTAGGTCAAACTTATATTTTTTGCTATGGTGAAACAGTGAAAATAAAGAAAATAAATAAAAAGATAACAAAGGCATAAATAAAGGATTAAGGCACGGAAGAAGAAGAAATGATAAAACTGTAATAATTATTACTACTTTTCCATTGCAAACCTTTAAAACAGATTTCCGAAACGCGACTGAGGTGATTTTTGGTGTTGAGTTGGTGAGCTGAAGAGTGTCATAGGCAACTTTATGACGCGGGTAGAGCCACAGGCAGCAACTAGTGTGATAGATAGGTGAACATAAATAAAATAAAAAATACCGAAAATGACGCCCAAACGAATTTTTCTCAAAGAGATCAAAACTTATATTTTATACTGAAAGATCAATCGATTTTAAAATTACAATAACTTGTTTTTCAAATAAGATAATGTCGTATCAGTGGCGTCGTAATAGTCCATTCAAATGTAGCCTAGTCGACATGATAAGAATAAGACATGTTTATGGCATTACTGAAAAATAAATCATAAGATCGAACATCTCCTGCGTCTGTACGTTGGTCAGCTTCTAACATCATTAATCTAACTTTCGAGCTACCCTTTATAATAGTTTGGCTTCCCGGAGGTGCGAGGGAGACGATCTCCGGGGCGAGGGGGGTGGCAGAGAGGGGAGAGGGTGAATTAACATACGAATTTGGACTGCCTTCGTCTTCGTGGGACGTAATATAAGTTTGCGTATTGATCCGGGGCATGCACGCTGGTGCGGGTTGGGTCTTTTATATAAATTCTGTTGCAAAATTGGTGCGTAATATGAAAAGAAAAGAAAATGTTGCCAATTTTATTACCAAACATGACAAAGGTTTAAAAATACCAACCCATTCTATTTCTCTGAATGAAATCTGAACCAGTTGCATAAAAAACTCTTGTCTTAATAAAAATATTCAAATAAATGATGTTATATGAAGATTTGACGCTTTAGTATGTAAAAACGATACTTTTCGTTCCGGGAAAAAGTACATTTCACGTTAATTTGGATTCCACGCGAGCGATATTATTATAAAGAAGGTAAGCTTTTGTGACTTTGTAAGTTTGTATGTTTGAGGCGGGTAATCTCCGTAACTATAGAACCAATTTTAAAAATTCTTTCACCGTTAGAAAGCTACAATGTCCAAGATTGCTATAGGCTATTTTATATCTCAAAATTCCCACGGGAGTGAAGCCTCGGGTAACATATAGTATTATATAAAGGGGTAAGCGTTTATGAGTTTGTATGTTTGAGGTGGGTATTCTTCTAAACTACCAAACCGATTTCAAAAATTCTTTCACCATTAGAAAGGTACATTATCCAAGATTGTTACAGGCTATATTTTATCTCAAATTTCCCACGGGAGCGAAGCCCCGGGCAACATCTAGTACCTAACAAATAAAGCCACCAAAAACTAGTTATATATAGGAGACAATTGTAGAAACAATCGGAGTGGACATTCGGATGGTTGGAGCCGGGTCAGCGCTCGTCGCGGCCCACTGAGCCGTTGTCTGAGATCAAAAGATTCACAACTTCACCGCCTGTTATGCTGACGTGCATCCAGTTGCCTATCGCTATTGGTTTAGCTATTTACTGATTGATTATCAACATTTCCATTCATACTACTATTATTAATGTCAAAGATTATGTATTTGTTTGTCCGTCTTTTACGCCAAAGCGGAGTAACGGATTGAGGTAGGATAGAATAGGCTACTTTTTGCTGCAGGCGGAATCGCGGACAATAGCTAGTAAAATCATAAAATTAATAACTGGGACACCAGCACGTGTAGTGTACAATAAAACGTAGTGCAGATTTAGTTTACGCTAATGTGTGTAAAAATAAATAAAAATCACTTTTTCAGCCACATACGGATCAATAGTGACCCTTTCTACGCAGTCGACATAAAAGCCCCAAGTTAACGCCTAAACGAATCGCCGAAACACAAGGGAATAAAAGACCTTTACACCGCATTCAAGATATTGCCGACAGAGAAATGGGTCTTATGTACAACCACCCTTACTAGCAACCCTTCCAAATTGCCTACATACTCGGGTGAAACACGGCGCGTCTAATTATTTGCACCCTTAGGAAATGACTTGGGGACCTTTTGAGAAATTTAATTTTCTGTTACTAGTGTAAATTTAGCACTAAAAGATTCAAGATAAAAACTACTTACTTATTGCAGTGTCTAGTGTTCTGAGCGAATCTTTATCCTTCCTAACATAACATATTATAAAACAAAGCCTGACGCGTCTGTCTGTTTGTTCGCGATAACCTCAAAAACTAAAGCACAGATTTTCATGCGGTTTTCAATCTCAAATCAAATAGTGATTCCAGTGGAAGGTTTAAGTGTATATTTATTATGTTTTTATCCGAGCGAAACAGGGACGGGCAGCTAGTAAAATATAAACTTGATCTATAATAAAATCTAGATAAGTTGACATTAACAAACAAAATGTAAAGAAGAAAAATATTTGTTTCGATATATCACACTACATCTATATATGTGACACAACCACGGCTACTACTGAACGAAAAAAACTCAGGTAAAAAATCGCCAAGATAAATAAATAAATAAATATATTAGGACAAATCACACAGATTGAGCTAGCCCCAAAGTAAGTTCGAGACTTGTGTTATGGGATACTAACTCAATGATACAATATTTTATAACAAATACAAATATAGATAAACATCCAAGACCCGGGCCAAACAGAAAAAGATCATTTTCCATCATGACTCGACCGGGGATCGAACCCGGGAGCTTGGTTCAGAGGCAAGCACTTGCACAAGCACTGCGCCACCGAGGTCGTCAAAGATATTTCATGAAAAAGAGTATTATTTTGAGTCCATTAGACCAAGAGTAGTCCTGAATATTGTTTAGATTCCATTGTTTCCAACTAAACAAATAACATGGCTATTGGATAATACCCGCAAATCCGCTAACTTACAGCGCGCTGCGTGCCGACCCGCCCTTTCAGGGGATTTCACGGTTTTTCATGTTTATGTGAAAGTGAACATAGATTCGAAAGGTCTCAGATTCGAATCTTACTCGTGCCACACGAGTTTGTATACAAATCTGACTCATATATAGTAGTTTTCATCGACCACCACTTGCTTCCGGTGAAGGGAAACATCGCGAGGAAACCTGCACACTGGTTGATTATTATTAATTTGGGTTTGAAATGGAGATGACAATGGCAAACCACTCCATTAATAATGCCAAGAAAATTTGTTGTGTGTGTTTTATTCTACGTAATGACCACGACCCTCAGCCGTGAGGAATACGACTATGGAGAAGAACATAGATTAGTTCTAACAATTAAGTTTGATAAACACTGCTTCTTCATTCGATGTTATTACTAAAATTTTGTTTAAGTCCTAAAGACACCTGACACGAAATGTACAGGCAAGTAGCCGCGTACACCCAGTTAGTACTTGTCTACTAATATGTTAGCTACTCATTATCATCAGCCTATCCTTATATGGGGAGCTATCGCGTTCAATAATTACGGTTTTGAAGTTGAATTTTTCTTTCTGTGACCATTTTGCTTGCCTTTTGTATTATAAAGTGAATCCAACGTCTAATAGTTTTCTACAGGTACTAGAAAAAATTTAAATAGATTTCTGTAAATTTAAATATAGACCCTGAAAATGTCCAACAAAAAATCCGGTTTTTTTTTCGTTTAAAAAATATTTGTTTGGATTAATGTCTTCAAGGATGAATGCGTGCCAATAGCGTCGAAAACCGCGCAATCCGGAGAAAAGTAAGAAAACGGAACCCGAGCTCCGATGCTTCATAGCTGTGGAAGTAACCGGAATTACGTTCAATTCCGGAATTACGTTCAATTCTGAGGGAGAGAACTATTTATGGTTACATGCAAATTTAATGACAAAAAAAAAACAACATGTATTCCCAAATGTTTCAAATTATTCTTTATCAAACCTAAAATCCTATCTAGGATTAATCGCGAGTCATTTGAAGCACAATTCTACCCCCCTCGCAACACATCCCCCTCCCCCCTGAACCCTTAGATCAGTCTCTAAGATCACTGGAACAAACTTCCCCCTTTAATTGTGGACCTTCATTAATGCCGTATCCTTTAACAACCCGCTTGGCTTATCTTTATGTGTGTGTGGGTTGTTGTGGAGATGATATATAGTATCTAGAAGTGACATACACATTGACAGTACAGACAACAGCACATCGAGTTACCCAGCATGAAACTCTAAGGCGCGTGAATTTGGGTATATTACAAGAACTTTGTATTATAAGAAATATAATTTTTTTTTTTTATTACTTTATACTACTGACAAAGGTAGCAATGCCACGCAATGGGAAGTGGTTAACATTTGGACGCCTACAACACCAAAATAAAATAAAATACAATACAATACAAAAAATCTTTATTGCACAAATTAATTACGTAATATACATAAATACAAAATGTATATTCACACATAGCATGACATTATGGTATAGATACATTGTGCAAAAGGCGGTCTTATCGCTGTAAGCAATTTCATCCAGACAACCTTTTGGGAAATTGCAAGACGAGGAAATACAGTAATGCGGGTCGGATTAGACTGACAAAAATATACTTAATATATAAATATACTTAAAATAAATCATAAACCTACATAAATGTTAATACTATAAACTTACATACACACATTACATAAATATATACTTATATTGCACATAATTATGAATTATGAAGAGTATAAGTATAGCAGTCCCTGGGCGTCTATAAATATAGCGACAGACGTCTGATTTCTTCCTCACCATGAGGAAATAATCGGGAAAACGTTGAACAGTGAATTTTCAAGCATTCATGACCGCCGTCATTACTATTATTTAAAAAAAAAACTTAAAATTAGAAAGAATAAATGAAAAGGCATAATCACATATCTAGTCAACTATATCGAGCTCTATCTCTCCACATGCGTTAATGTGTGCAAGTGTGTTTGATTAATTTACGTAATTTAAGGACTCTGGAGGGTCGGCCACTAGTTTTACTGAAAGATGGACGCATTGATTTACCATCGCGAGGACAGATGTGGGACTTTTTGACTTATTACCTTAAACGCGAGTTTTTAATGGAAACACTTCGGCGTTTCTTTCAGGATTACGGATTATTAAAAAATACATATATACTTCCATACTTTACTCTACCATAATCATTACATACAAGTACTATAAAACAAAGTCGTGCCCCTCTGTCTGTCCCTATGATCATCAAATCAATTTGGAGCTGAATCAACAAATTTAATAAAATACTCACTTTTTCGCGTTTTTTTCTATCGGACCCTCGCTGGCTTGTTACAACATCTTATCAGGCTAACGGAGGCGCATCTTTTGACGCCGCACACGGTTCGATAGGACCACCCAAAAAAAAGTTGTTGTTTTATTAAATCAATGAAGTTGAATTATAAAAGTCCGTTGCGCAATTTAAAAGATAGCATACAGTTTAAAAGGCGCCTAGCATACTTTTAAACTACGCAACGGATTTTGATGCGGGTTTTTTAATAGATAATGTGATACCTGAGGTAGGTTTACGTATACAATTTATTATTGTTATCCGAGCGATGCCGGGACGGGCCGTTTGATAATATTTGGAATCGATATATAGTTAACTAGATGTTGCCCGAAGCTTCGCTCCCGTGGGAATTTTGAGATAAAATATAACCTATAGCAATCTTGGATAATGCACCTTCATAATGGTGAAAAAAATTTTGAAATCGACTCAAACATACACACGCTTAGTAGTACATAATAGTATAGTTGACATGTGAACACAGGCAATTATTGGGGGTAAACTTAATTTTGAAAAAATTGTCACCAGTAGAAATCTACACTATTACTGAGTGGCATAGAGTATTTTCAATCTTATATTCCCACGAAAGTGAAGCCGGCGCATGTAATATGTATCTATACATATAAGAGAACATAATTTACACAAAACGCATAGAATTACTCGCCTTTATTTCTAAATTTACGGCAATTTTGAGTTCAAATTCGAATAACTAACTTGCGGTATTCATTAGACACTAATACATGTTACTTTGTACTAATTTTCGTCCAAAAGATAACTTTGCCATGCACATCTAAACCTTATGGGGAATTCATCAGAGTTTAGATTGCTTTCAGTGAGATTTATTATACGCTGCTCTGACATTTTCTGAGAAATTTTCAACACATTGTTTCGTATTCAGAGTTTGAAGGGATGTTGTTGAATATAAAGTAAATAGATAGTGGGTTTTCTTGTGTATAAAGGGATTAATTAGGATGAAATTACCAAGAAAACATGACTATATAATTCTCTCATATTAATTATATAGATTACAGTATTTCTGGAAGAGAAAAATGAAAACCAAGGATATTTCTTGTATTATTTGTAACTATTCTGTAATTTTGTGTGATAAAAAATTATAAACGTATTGCCGGCTGCACACTATCGCCAAACTCGGACAGAGATGCCAACGCGAATGAAAATTGTGTAGTTTATTTACCGCAATGGAAAACCAGAAATGTAGGTACCTACGGCTGTACATAATCCACCAAAATTTGGCAAACTATATCGCATTTAAGAGTTCATGACGAATATTCGCATAAAGAATACAAACACGATCTAAGAATTAGTCTTATTTAGAAATTGAAGCAGATTTATCGAAGTGTGATTGGTGCGAGCTATTCGTCACCTAGTAAGTTACAGCAGCGACCCAAATGGTCGAATAGATGGCGGGACGGCGCCATGGCGGAATGGCGAATGGCGGGAAAGGCACGCAGTGAATCCGCCTAGAATTCAGGGCTGTCACGACAGCGTTAATTTTTTATTTAAAAACTTGTATCGCGTCAATAATTATAAAGTTTAATTGTAGAGTGAAGTATATTTAATCTAGAAGAATAAACGTTTCTGCGATAACTCTTTATTAATATTTTGTACATGTATGCTAATCCAAATATACAGCAATTATGACAATATGACAGCTTCCTAAGACGCCAAAGCGTTGCTAGGTTTCCAGACAGCATAGACAATATATTATGATATCTTCACAAATAATTAATGTCTTTTTATGCGATTCACATTAATTAAACGATATGACTTTTGTATTTCTTTATCCTTAGACATCTTTATCCTAATATGTTACAAAACAAATCCTCTGCCGCGTCTGTTCGGACGCTTATACTGCTAACTGTTTTTTTAACAAGTTTAATAAAAGCAGCGTTGGTCTTCCATATAAAATGTTATAAATAATTATTCCGAGTTTATCTAATTGGTTTCAAACACGCAATGTCGTTGTAACTTAACTACATGGTACCTAATAATATTTACCTTAACTAAGGCCGCTTTTACGGGATGAAAGGTGCCTATAGAAATACATACAAAACAAGATGGTTAAGTAGATGAAGCATAAAAAGCTAACTATTTACTTTTGCATTTATAATAGTTAGGATTCTTATCTCTCTCCATCTGTATTAATTAATAACTACGAAAAAAATATTATCGCCAAATTATTATAATTTTATTCTTATATTTCCTTGCTTTATCTTTACCTTTGCTATTTATTTTGAAATAGAGTAATTCTCGTGTTACCTGTGTCAACCCTACTGCCGCGAATATCTCGCGAGCCTTCTGTAATTGAAAACAGTGGAATCGGACGGTTTTAATGGCTCTTGCGCATGTCCAGGCGATTTATTACGTCACGTGTTCTAAACTATTAATATGTACGGTTGTGTTATTTAACTCCATTCCGAGTCTAGTGCGATGTTCGAACTAAATTGTTCCGGTTTGTCCTGGAAATAATTGATGTTAATTTATTATTTTACACAGGCAACCCGGCTTTATGTAGGTATTAAATAAAGGTAAAGTGTAAATATCTTGTACCTGTTTTGAATAAGCATGATCTTATATCTTATAAAAGGTAGTTCTCAGAGCGTTCCATAAATTTTCTTGGATCTTTTCCCAATTAATCTATTTATAAAGAGGTAAGCGTTAATAATCTCCAAAACTACCAAACCAATTTCAAAAATTATTTCACCATTAGAAATGTACATTATGCAAGATTGATATAGGCTCTATTTTATCTCAGAATTCCCACGGAAGCGAAGCTCCGGGCAACATTTAGTAGTTTATAAAATTGTCATTACCACAGAGTACAGATTAATGATTTTAAAGTCAGATATTAAAACTATTTTTAAGTTTGTCCAAATTATAAATATTTTAATAACAGCGTCGTATATTAAGATTATAAAAATAACTAGCGGTCGGTCCCGGCTTCGTAAAACCTTCAGGCTTCAGGTAAAACCGTAATAAGTAATAGACCTAAACCTTCCGGAATCATACTGTCTATTAAAAAACCCTAAATCCGTTGCGCAATTTTAAAGATCTAAGCATACACGGGGACAAACGTAACGGAAAGCTACTTTTTTATACTAATGAAGGAACTAACAAAACGCTATTTTAAATAACATGAAAACAACTCTTTTCACATAACTTCTGACAGGTTTCCGCGCCAACTATCGTCGTAACTAAGACCAACTAAATTATATCAACAAAGCTAGCTAAACGTTCAACAGCATAATAAACTGAGAGCGAGGCGAGGCCTGCTTAGGCAATTGTGTACCGGGCCGTGGGCTTTTTCCCACAACATTACTGCAACTTCTGCAAAGTTGGCAACAGCTGCAGGAACTGTGGCGCAACTTTGTAGACTATATAGAACTCACAAAGGTACACTATCAGCGCATCAGCGTTATCTGCTTTTGAATGCAAATGAGTTAGAAAACTGTGATCGAGTAAGAAAACTGAGCGGGTGCTAAAATGACGCTGATTATACTAGTTAGAATATACGCCGCGAACGTAGCACTTGTGAACACAATGAACTTTTACAAAATTGTGAATATTTCAAAAATGACTTAACCGATTTTAATGCGCCACGAACTAAATAATTCTATTGACAGATCCTACATTACAATACCTTTTCAATTTCATCAAAATCAACGGTTCGAAAGTTATCGCGTTACAAATATAGTTATGTAGGATCAGCCAATAGAATGTTTAAGTTCGCGGAATAACAAAATCGGTCAAGTCGTTTTTAAATATTCACAATTTTGTAAAACTCATCGAAAATTTATTAACATATCAAACGTTAGTTTCAAAAATATCTGTACAAGTCGCTTTTGATAATATCAATTGTTTATAATATCATAATATCAATTGTTTATATATATATATATATATATATATATAAAGAACACTATATACTTATCATGGCGACCTTGAAAATAAACTTCATGACAGTAATGCTTGCCTGATCGTAGTACCTACCTACAATCATTATAAAACCTACCTACAATATATATATAAATTTAGGAAGGTTTTACTTTGATAGGCCGATAAAAATTAATGAGTCGTGTCAAGCGTAAAACATGATGTTTAGCGCTCCCATCGCCCAGTCGACTGGAACTTTAACTTTTCATAGAGCTCTCACCATGGAATATATTAATATGTGATATTGTAAAGGTTAATATCGAGTAAAGTTTCGTCTTTTTCTTTTCTTGTGTTATAATTCCATCGTTAGCTAAAACGATGATTTTGCCAACGTCAGAGTTGAAAATAGAACGGTGTAGTAAAAAGGATGTATAATTATTCAATTCAATTCAAATTATTTATTTCAGACGGAGTCCATGTATGTTAGTGAAAACAAACAAAAATATATTACACAGCACGAAGCCGCAACCACCTTTGAACCAATGGGGTATTCCATCGGTCAACAAATTATTATGTATTTCATTTTGATAATACAATAAAAATTTAACACATCGACTACTAAATCTATGCGAATCAATATTTCCATTATTTGATATGCTTCTCATAGGCGATGAGCTAGCGACTTGTCACTATACAATCTCAATTTGTCCAAAATGTCCGACATACAGGTAAAAGTGGCCTTCGAGTCTCGCAACCTTTGGTTCTAATTACCCCGTAAGGTATAAAGTCGCGACACTGTATCTGCATACAACTTTGTCAATATGAGGTATTTAGCTTCAATGTATAGGCAATTAGTTTACTAGTAACACTTTAGTTTTCCACTTGCGAGCGGCAGAGGGTGCTGCGCCGCGGAAGGGGTAAGTTGAGCCTGTGCCTTTGTGCACGCCCACATGGCCGCGATACAGTGGCGCCATCTATCACTTCATTAAATAATATTACTTCACACACATTTTCAACCCCCTTCTGAAAGTTACCTGCCTACTGAATGTTTTGGAAGATCCAATGAAAAATATAGTAGGATGTAACTGAGTAAAGACCGGAGAGCTGGGAAGCCAGCTGTCTAATATTTCACGCCATAAGTAGTTATAAAAGTATTCAAATAACAAAATACATCACAACTTTACGGAAGCTATATTTTGGTGTCTCAATATGCGTTTATTTTAATTTGAAAACAGTTTATAATTTCAATATTGAGGATGTCGTTCGCAATTTATATACGATCGCATTTTGCTAAAAGTAAAAAAAAACAAAGTACTTTAGAGTCACAATACATATTTAAGCACCTACTAAAATAGTAAATTGTTTTAAATAATCCTTTTATTGTGAAAAATCCAGGCACAACATGAATAATGGTTATCTGGTAGCTTGGTACCGGTTGGGTGACATTAAATTATCATATTTACTTTTGTAATAGGCATTTATACAATTTATTTTATGATGTTAAAAATACCCTATTTTCTCACAAATCGTGCGACCACTGTAGCAGTGCAGTGCCGCTATCTGAGAAAGTAATTTATAAAGTTGGATGTGTCGACGATAGCTCCGCATTATTTATCTAGCGACCGCTATATACTGTTACACACACAGTGTTTGTTTTAGCATATTATTCATAATATTTGACGGTTGTGGGACGGAAGGCTTTTGGGACTGGCTGGAAAGAATTTTATTATCTTTACTTCTTATTTGATATTTAAAGTTCGACGTTGTGATGATTATATAAATTAAACACATTTTAAAAGCTCAGTTAAAAATAAATTCCCAATTCGACACAGCAAACTGATTTTTTTAAGAATGAAACATGTAAAGGTGCTTTTAAAATATTATTTTAGGAAAAAGCCATGTACCTATTGGTGCGTGCGTACATCAGTAAGTCTCATCATAAATGCGAAAGTTTGTGCGTATGTAAGTGTGTACCTATTAATGAAGTACTTACTTTAAAAAATAAAAAAAACAGTTCATTTAAGGGAACCAAATTAAACATAATAAGTTTCAGGAAGGCCGTATAATGATCGCCTTCCACCCTTCCTTCCCATCTTAATTCGGGGTCACTGACCCCGGCCCCACGATTAATGGCCAAGGGGTCAGCAAGACTCACTAATATTGCAAAATTAAGACGACCCCTGTCCTCCATCTGTGACCCCCGCCATTTCGTGAATAGATTTTGCAAATGGTCGCCAGAAAAAGTCTTTTTAAAACGCGTGACGAATGCTACTTGTGAATAGGGCGTTATAAAATTACTTTTGTTGGGGTGATTTTTTTTAACTTACTCGCTCTGGCTGTTGGATTTACTCGGATGGGTCAAATGCTTTCAACTAATAATGTAATAATAATAATAGCAAGCCTCTCAAAGGACTGGACTATATGCCCTGAATCCCAAAAGGAGATACAAATAATAATAATGTGCCGTGAATCCCAAAAGGAGATACAAATAATAATAATGTGCCGTGAATCCCAAAAGGAGATACAAATAATAATAATGTGCCGTGAATCCCAAAAGGATATACAAATAATAATAATAACTTTATTCACCAAAAAAAGTACAATAGTTTGACAGAATCATTTTAGATGATAGATTTGAATTTATAGGTTAGTTAGACTCTGGACTCTGCACTAAGCGATGCTTGTATCGCAGCGTCCAGCTGAGTAAACTATCGCTAATCGCTATTTTATGATCAACGCAGTTGGAGACGGAAAATTTCATATTATATAATGCCAAATTGAAGTTTTGTTGAAAAGCTAATCTTGAATTATTGATAAACCTCTCCGAATCTCTGCCGATTTATCCCTAATTTGCATTGTCTTTAACATCAATTGCCAGATTTAATGATTATTGTAACAAACGGATTAGTATCGAAAAATATAGTGCTTGTTTCACCACTTTCTGATAAAATATCTTATCGTAATCTGACAAACTTAACCACCAAATTAATGTGTCTGATCTGTGGCCAGTTAACATTATCCAAGACCATGTGAAAGTGAAACACAATTTTAACTTTAACGCTAATTTTATTTTTAACGCTATATACGATACCTTAACTAGGCTATTAGATACTTTATCACCGTGCGGGGCGACGCTAAAACTAGAATGTTCCAAATAAAAATTATTTCCAGCCAGATAGGAGACAGTAATTAAAACGAAAACTAATTTGAAATTTGTAACTAATCTGTAAGTACACACATTCAATTGACACAACTCGCAAGCAGCGGGGCCATAGGGCAACTTTTCCAATTACCAACTCCGTCAAGTGACCGCCTCCGGGGCCTGCCCACAAAGAACTTTTAATTGCAAGCCTTCGCTCGCAATCAACTTGCTGCCCACTATTAGAATTCTCTTTTGGACACATAATTTTAGAGTTTAAAGTTAATTTTACGTTGACCCCGGGCGTCACAGCCCCGAAAGCAACTGGTAACATGCCGAAAGGAAAGAGAGAGAATTTACTAGAGATAAAGTGTGACGACCTCTATAGCTTAATGGTCATTGTGGACTGTCAATAGGTTCCGGATACGATCCACAGTCAGGTCAAGGATGGAAAACGATATTTTTCAAATTGATGTGTGTCTTGGTTGTTTATCTATCTGTTTATGTATACGTTATGAATCGTTGAGCATTCTATTACACAAGTCTCTAATTTACTTAGGCTAATTCAATCTGTGTGATTTGTGGTATATTAAAAAAGCTATTATTATAAAGAGGTAAGTGTTTGTGAATTTGTATGTTTGAGGCGGGTAATCTCAGAAAATACCAAACCGATTTAAAAAATTCTTTTACCATTAGAAAGGTACATTATCCAAGATTGCTATAGGCTATATTTTATTTCTAAATTCCCAGGGGAGCGAAGCCCCGGGCAACATTTAGTAAAGACTATTTTAGTTAGCATTACCTGCTTTTTTGATGACAATTATATTTTCTAATCGTTCACCTATAAGCAACAACTAAATTAGATCATAATAGACTTGATTTTCGGCTCTTCAAAAATAATGAGATAGGAAAATGTGAGGATCCAAACTCAATAAACCCTATTCATATGCTAATAAAATCTATTTTTACTAAGATGTAATTGGACGCGTTGATGACTACCTATCGAGTAGAAGATACTTTTCGATCGTTATTTTGTCACTTTAAAAATGATAATGTTCCTTAATAACACAATATAAAACAATATAAACCCCCAAAGGACGTAATATAAGTTTTTAATTAATAAAACAACGAGTTTGTCGAATAAATTCGTTCAGTTATGTTCGTCTGGGGGGATCTAATTTCATTACATCTAAAAGGGAGCGAACTAATTTTAGTTGCTAAAGCAAACAATAGTATGTTTTCAGTCACAAATACCGTCTACCAAGTTTTCAATTTAATTATCATAGTTATTTAGTCCCTTCGGATCCTATTCTGATTTATATAAAGGCTTTATAAATAGCTATTTTTTTCTAAAAACAAAAATATTGTTGAGCAGATGTTGCTCGGGACTTTGCCCTCGTGGTAATTTTGAGATAAAATATAGTCTACAGCAGTCTTGTAAAATGTATATTTCTAATGATGAAATAATTTTTGAAATCGGTTCGGCAGTTTCGGAGATTGCTCGCCTCAAACATACATACTTACAAACGCTTAGCTCTATTTATAATAATAGCAATTTATGTGCTGGTGGACCACCAGCGACACCGACATACCGATCAGTTGTGGGTAAGTATGTCGGCAGTATATTTGTATTTTCTGTGGAAAACTAAATAAGTATTGAATTTTATAATTATTTTATGAATGTTGAATATTACGTTTCGGTTTCTGTGATGACAAAGCATGTGGCTGATAAACATATGTTTCGATTTACAGAATAAACTTATTATTTTTTTCACTATTATTGTGAAAATCAGGTGAGATTCTATGCTATATCTATACTATATATATATATATATATACCTACAAAATCTACCGTTAGGTTCGTAATATAGAAGTATGGAATTAATGCCAAAAGAAAATACCTATACGGTATGTAAAATTGTCAAGGAGGCGGTCGGAAGGATATATATATTTGCATAAAATTTGCGACATCTTTGCTTTCTAAACACTCTATACTAAAGTAAACATTATAGTATTGATAAATACTGTAATGTTTTACCATTATTCATATAATATTGTATATTTTATATATTATTTACTATCATAATACATAGAAACAGTATTGAAAACGAACTAATAACACAACGTTTTCGTAACAAAAAACCGTTGCTTTACGTTACACCGAAACTCGTTCCCTCCGTAATTACGGGGCAAGCAAAGTAACATTCAAAATTAATTCTCAAACTAAGGTTGAAACTACCAAATTAATTATAAAATACGTCAAAACAACGCCCGAACTTCGAGGGTTCTCAACAAAGGGCCTTAATTCAGGATGGACCCTTCCACCCTTATCGCCGAGTAATCTGCACCCTCCATCGATCTTAAGTAGGGTCTTGCCTCCACTCGGAGGGTGGAAAGAAAACTCGGGGGTGGAAAAGATTATAAAGGGTTAGCGTTTGTCGTGTTTCGTCAGTTATTATGCGGGATTATGTGCTTTCTGTTTGGACACGGCCGATCTGATAACTATTATGTATGTTTATTATACCTATATCTAAGGAATATTTATTATTTATTGTTGGAATGGCTCTGTAAATGTATAAATAGCGTTATAGTAAATAAAATGGCGGGTATACGTATAACTTTCGCGCTATATACACAAAAAATATATACAAAAAGTTCGTGCTAAGTCTCATTATTATATTTCCAGATACTGTATTACGTCTCAATCCTTTACGGGGTTGACAGGGCCAAGAGTTGCTAAACTCGTAGGACAAGTTGAAATAATGGTGGATTTTATGGAATTGAAATTAAATAATGACAGCGGTTGCATCAGTGCTTATTATATTAACTTGTAAGTGAATAGACATTTTTTGAGCTTCCGTGTAAACCGCAGACTCAACATCAGGCTAGACTGTGGTCAAACTCACTCAAATTCTTAATTAAAAAAAAATACAATGACTAGTTTTAAACGTTCAATTACTTAATACTAGATGTTGCCCGGGGCTTCGCTCCCGTGTAGATTTTGAGATAAAATATAGCCTATAACAATCTTGGTTAATGTAACTTTCTAATGGTGAAAGAATTTTTGAAATCGGTTCGGTAGTTTCGAAGATTACCCGCCTCAAACATACAAACTCACAAACTCACAAACGCTTACCTCTTTATAATTATAGTATAGATTTATTTGGGACATTTTATAACAATATTTTATAGCATCTTAAGCGCGTTGTCTGATATTGCAATAGATTCATTATAAATCACTTGTTTCTTCAATAACAAATCACACACAATTGATAGAATTATAACGATATTTCTATTCCCGCAGAGAGCAACAGTCCTTTCATCAAAAATACAATCCTCAACTGATAACACCCATCTCGCTCATTGTCAGTATTTAGACAGAGACAGAACTATCACTATTTTAATTATGTTCGCCATTCATCTTCGGGCTATTGTGGCAAGCTTCCATTGGTCGGCCATTGTCTTTAAGACTAAAGTACGTAATGTAACTGAATGTCCACCCCGTATTGCTTTGTCCTGCCCATTACTTACAAGACAATACGTATTGTTTCAATATACCTGTTCTGTATAGTGATATATGTTTTTAATTTTGTAGCCTAGTTACTATAATTTGGCGCTAAATGTTACATATTCTTAAAAAAGTTGAAGCAATGCTAAAGTATGTTTGGTCTCGTTCTGTCAATGACAATTATTGTAAAGTGCGACAGTGACAAAACTTATAGTAAGTTTTAACTTTTTTACGAATAAAAGAGTAAGTAAATTATAGTATATTCAACGCAACTCCAACAGTAATATACGGTTTTTGATTCATTCGGAATACGGGAAGACGTACGTCATGGACATAAATTATATTAATAATAATGCCAAGAAAGTTGTTGTGTGTGTTTCAGTCCACGTAATGACCACGGCCCGCAGCCATGAGGAATACGACTGTGTGAAGAGAAATATATTTAATTTCCAGTTCATAATTATCTAAGTCTTTGCTTTTTGTATTAAAATAGGAACGTTTTGTAATACAATTTTATGAAATAAGTACATGATTAACAGAATTCGAAATTTACGTCAAAATGTGCTACGGTTTGTCTACGGTTTCGCAAACTGATAGTCTGCTACGCGGCGTCAACGGACTGCTGCGAGTTTAATTATCAAGTTATTTATTTTTATATTCTATGATGTTTTTTAACCCTCGACGCAAAAAGAGGGGTGTTATAAATTTGACCACTAAGTGTGCCTGTCTGTCTGTGTACGTAGCACCGTTGCTCATAAACGGGTGAACCGAATTGCGATTGCGGTGAATTTATGCGGTGGTTCTTAGATACGTTTAATCAAAATCGGTTCACCCGTAACCGTCAAAGTTGTAGCGAAATGAATATTGAAAGTCGGGGGTTTTTTAATTTGTCTGACAAATAAACTTGTTTTGTTTATTGCTACATATTTCCATTCATTATTATTTTTTATTCATTAGCAAAGTACTTTTTTGTTTGTTTGTTTGTTATTGCGCATGATATTCATCCATCATTTTTGTTATGTTTTAGGGTGTTAGCAATATGAACGGTCAAACGTCGATAACTATTAATATTTTAATGCAACAACTAAGCACTTTATACATGCACTATCGTGCAATGTTGAGCTCCACAAAAACAATTTTTAATTATATAATATGCACGTGTTAAAATATTTCTTTGTTGTCTGTTTGTTATTTAGTATTCGAAGGCTTATTTATTTATATAAAAATTTATTGCCCAAATTACAAAACAATATCCCCAACCAGATCTTCCCGCCATCTTGTTCAAATTCTACCTCAAAGCCGTACAGATGGGCTTTGAGGTAGAGGGACCGCTTTCTTACTTTTCGTCTTCACTTCGCGCGGACGTCGGCATCGACAAGCTCTATGGAAGTTTTAAGTTTAGGTCTTTGCCACAGCAGTGGGAGACGTTAAGAAAAACTAAAAAAGTTGCGACGAAGTGGTTTCGCCCGCAGTAAGAAGTAGCCTTAGATTCTTCTTCTTCTTGTGGTGCCTCTCCATTACTGGAGGTAGCCTTAGATTAATAATTTCAAAATTCTGTGATAGTAACTTATAAGGGGTATGTCAATCTCCAAACATCCAACTATCTCCGCACAAAAAGATTTATTAATTAATCACTCCGTTATGACGTGAAAGGAAAAACACACATTTATTAGTGGGTTACACTGTCAAACCTGACGTAAACTTTAATCTGCGCAAAAAAACGCAAAGACCGTTTTGTTTGAACGTCAAAGATGACTGGTGCAACTCACCCTTAGTATAGATTCGTGACTAAACTCAAATAATGTAACACATTCTTTGAGTTTAGTCATCAACTCTCATTGGAATACAACATAAGTTTGTGGCAAACAGCCAAATTAACGTTAGGTTAGCTTAAATAAATAACGTTAATATGTTGTTAATTTTCTCGGTCTCCACGGCAAATAATGTTATAAAATATTTACCTAACTTGTTTGTTTTAATTTCAGCTATTTTACTGTCAATTTTTAAATATATATATTTACTTTGTTGCAGAATCGCGATAACATAATAAAACATAAGGTAGGTTGTAGCTCGAGAACCACATCACAATTGTTTAGACAGTATAGGAAGGCGAAGATATTCTAATATCGAGAAAAAAATGCACACTTCATGTTTTATAAACTATAAAATAAGAGCCTTCACTGTAGATAAGAGATACACACTAAATTTAGCCTTACACTAATACAGTAAATCCATATTAATATTATAAATGCGAAAATCTGTCTGTCTGTCGATCTATCTGTCTGTTCCGCTTTCACTGCAAAACCGCCGAGCGATTTTCATGAAATTTGCTATGCATATAGTTACATACATTAGAAATTCAAACATAGGCTACTTTTTTTTTTCTAAAAATCAACCTGCTAATGACCATCATCAATGTATTTGCAGAGAAATTCACGCGGGAAAAGCCGCGGGCAAAAGCTAGTTAAATATAAGCTCGTAAAAATGTCTAAGAATATGACAAGGATTTTTAAAATATTTCTTGTATTAGTTTTAATTTACGTTCTTATTTTTCGAACTAATGAAGTCGTTACAAACATCCATCTGTATCCTGGCAGGATCGCCATGTTGTACCTGAGTTTGAGATGGTTCGTGCTAGATTATTTTATTAATACTGATTCATTCTATTTACTTTTATCTACCGAAACGTTAGAATACATAATGTGTAAGGATTCCAAAATGTAGATAATAAAATACTTCAATATTAATCAAATCGACATGTCTGTTAGAAATACCAAAGAACATAAAACTCTCGCAATGAAAGGAGAATGTAAATTGCGAAGCGAGTCACGACGACGCCCCGAAAATTGTCCAATATTCCGTCTTCTTGTGGGGGTGGGCCGGGGGAGGGTTTTATTATAGGTCTGCGGTCGGGAGGGGCGGCTTCTTACACAGGGCTGCCATTTTGTTTACCAAATATCGTATTTATAATTAACTATTCATTTTCCTGTCGAGTCAGCCTGGCTATTATGACTTTATATGACTAGCTTACTGATAATGATTTGCTGATTTATATGTTACTAGATCTTGCCAGGGGCTTCGCTCCCGTGGGAATTTTGAGATAAAATATAGTCTATAGCAATCTTGAATAATGTACCTTTCTAATGGTGAAATAATTTTTGAAATCGGTTCTGTAGTTTCAGTGATTACTCGCCTCAAACATACTCACAAACGCTTACCTCTTTGTAATAATAGTATAGACTAGCTTAGACTCGGCCCCGTGGTGGACCCGTGGGAATTTCTGTATTAAATAAAAGTAACCTATGTATTATCCCAGGTTATATTCTACATGTGTACCAAATTTAATAACAATCAATTGAGAGAAAGAGTAACAAACACACATACACATACTTTCGCATTTATAAAATGAGTAGGATTCGACCAGTATCTGGTCAAGCAAGCTGCTTTGTCGTTGGCCTCGTTTAAGTTCTCTATACTCGTAGTGCACAACTCATAAGCATATATTTTATGCAAAATGTGGAGCAATTGAGACTAAAACTCAATATAAATTCATTTGTGAATATCATAATTTATAAAGACTATATGAAATATATTTACTCTTGTAAATACATTTACTTTGCAAAATTCAATTTATGCCTAGGTAGGTCAACAAACATTTAAAGATTTCTCTCCAATCATAATTTAGTCATTCATTGACAGAAAAATCGAAATACGTGATACCGATTTGTATAAATCCTTTCAGTACTTATTTATAAAATAAGCTGTTGAAATTGTTACCCATTTACGAAGTAAGTATGTGTCAAGATAATTATGATTTTCTGGATCGGAGATCCGAAATACAGTCTATAGAAATACTGCAGCGTTGCCACAATTCGATAACTATGCGCTGCTAACCAACCAG
The DNA here is from genome assembly GCF_027563975.2 of Plodia interpunctella. NCBI lineage: Eukaryota > Metazoa > Arthropoda > Insecta > Lepidoptera > Pyralidae > Plodia > Plodia interpunctella. Next base: position 2,847,634 of record NC_071310.1, read on the forward strand.
TATTCTTTCCTTATTTTCTAAAATGTACATTCGTACTAAAAATTCATAAGTGTAAAAATCATAATTTTCACAACCCTACAGTCCTCACTCTACAAAACGGCTCGCTCATTCGGGGCACAAGAAATTACATACTTTAATCTTATCGCCGAGTAAAATAGAATATTAAATCGGGCTGTCGCGACGAATGCCCGCCGACCGTACTAAACAGAATGTTGGGATAAACACATTCGATCTACAAAACGACCTTTTGACAAAGGAATGCTTTTTGTTGGGTTTTATTGGAGCGTTGTACTATCTAGATCTTTGAGTGACCTTCTTTCTTTAGCTTAAAAGTTTCAAAAATATATTATTTTGGACCCTTTTGTTTTATTGTCCCATACACGGTACATAATTATGCTTTTAAATGTAAGTATCTCATATATTTTCACTCATTAATATTTCAATTATATAGAAATTCCATCCCTATCCTCAATTTTATTCGATCTGCAACTAATTAGATAAAACAAAAATCTTATAAGAATCATCTCATAAATTTTATTTTATTTCCAATAAGTTCAAATAATTATACATATATTCTAATCAAACACGCGTCTAACTTAGAAAATTGCTAACATCAAACAGAATTCTAATCTCCAAAAACCGTTATCTCATTTCTAAGATTTATTATAACAACTGTCCATTACATATTCACCCCAACTACTCACTACATACAAGCTAAGCATACCCTTATTATTTCCTAACGTTTTCTAAACTCACGCACACACAGATCCGTATCTTCGAGGGTCCCCATCGTACAAATATATCCAAGTGTCGGGGGTTTCGGTCAGTTCTCCTTATCCTTTCCCCCTTTCGGCACTATAACCCTCCCACTCCTCCTGTCCACCCCCTCATAAACAGCGCTAAACACTGCCGCGCAAAATTGTAAAATTTGGAGATAGCCAGCTTCTCCCCCGACCGGGCGGCGTCAATTTGCTAAGATAATATTGTTAGCTACAACTGGATATTATTTATGATTGGGAAATTAATTTAGCTGTTAGACAGCGAATCCTGAGGATATTGGGTGGGCCATTTAGAAACAAGAGATGGCATATTTTGTGTTATCTACTTACATAGTTTTTGATAAATCTGTTTGAGAATATCTGGTTTACCAAATTTAAATTCTTTACAGGTAGGATATTGATCTTAATGAAATATCTCTAAATAAAATAATAAACAAAAATATACTTACTACATTTTCTAATTTCGTATAAACGTATTTTATCGAAAACATGACTTTTGTATCAATTACAATAGAGGACGGAACGAGATATTAAAAATTACTTAACTATTAATTAAAATTTGCAATATTATGATAGATACATGTAATATTGCGATTTTTCAGCCTGAATATATGCTCTGCTGCTGGGTTTGAATTATTAAACGTCAAACTATGAGAGAGTCAATTATCTACATGGAATTATAAGGCACTTCATGGGATTAGTAGGTGCTTCATACAATAATTCCATGATTATTATATTATATTATACCAATGACGTCACGAGAAGATACGATTGTGTGACGTTTTGGCAAGTCTAGATCACGGCTAAATAATCGCCTATAATACAGAATATATTGTGGCTACATTTTTTTAAGATATTTAGTTGACGTGATTATTTCACTGATGGTTATACGATTGTGAGATTCTTAATGATAAAATGTCTGGTTGTCTATTACACATGTCTCGTAGAGGGCACTCTAGCGCTAATGTCCTACTAATGTTATAAATAAAATTTGTGAGGATGTTTAATATGTGTGTATGTTTGTTACTCTTTCACGCTAAATCTACTGGACCGATTGTTATGAAATTTGGTACACGGGTAGAATACAACCTGGAATAACACATAGGGTACTTTTTTATCGCGGAATTAAATTAATCTAAAGAAGTTTTTTTATCTTTCTTTTACGGCAAAACTGAGGATTGAATTGAAAATTTAAAAAAAATTCAAAATTCAAAATTAAAAAAAAAACAAAATTCAAAACTAAAAAAAAATCTAAATTTTGTTATTTAAAAAAAAAAGTGTTTTTTGTCTTTTTAAACGTAAAAACTGAGGATTGAATTGAAGTAACTGAACCGTAGGCAACAGTCAACTGCCACATTTCCTGTAGTCTGTACTGTAGAACTAACGAACCGAACTTTTACTTATTTTTATTTTAACTTCTTCCTCATAGTCGTATTCCTCATGGCTGAGGGTCGTGGTCATTATGTGGAATTAAACACACATAACAACTTTCTTGGCATTAGTAATGGAGTGGTTTGCCATTGCCTTCTCCATTTCACACACAAGTTAATAATCAACCAGTGTGCAGGTTTCCTCACGATGTTTTCCTTCACCGGAAGCAATTGGTGGTCGATGAAAACTACTATACATGAGTCAGATTGGTATACAAACTCATGTGGCACAAGTAGGATTTGAACCTGGGACCTTTCGATCCAGAGGCGAGCGTCTTAACCATTACGTACTATCAAAATATACGAAATATATATATCATCGAAACATCATTAACCCTTCTTATATTTTTACAAGAAACCCAAATTTATCACAGACCGAATCGTTTTCCAAAACCTATGCTATTTCAAAAATATTCAATTAAGTGGAAACATTAAAATTCAAGCGGCGTGGTCGTCAAGAGTCGGGGGATAGTTTGCAGGTAGGGGGGGTGGGTCCACAGGGAGGGGGGGTGCGGAATGATGGCTGGTTTTTAGGCCTACCCACCTTTTTAGTACGTCACCGGAATTTGTTTGATAATCGCCGATAATACAGAGTTATTAAATGGTCATTTTCGGAAATAAATGAGTTGTAATTAGGGAATTTTAACGTTATGTATTTTTGGCCAAATGCATTGGAAAAAGATCAAACGACATCCTATTAATTTTGCTTTTTCGTTTTATCGATACGATCCAATAGTTTTGTTCTGTCATTATTACCCAGTCATAATTACAGTACCTACATAATAGAAATGTACGAGCACAAAACACTAGAAAATAATTTCAAACAGTATTTATAATTCTAATGTATATGAACTATTTATTTAAAACTTTACTTATAGTTCATTCACATCATTTTTTAAATCCATAATAAATAAAAAGTCTATTACTTTGTTACGCTTTTATAATTATATTTTTGTAAGTAGGTATTGCAAAGATTTCTCTTTTCTTTGCTAATAGTAGTAGCGGTGGTGGTGTAATGGTTAAGACGCCTGTGGATCGATAGGTCCCAGGTTCGAATCCTACTCATGCTACATGAGATAGTATACCAATGTAACTCATGTATAGTAGTTTTCATCGTCCACCACTTGCTTCCGGTGAAGGAAAACATCGTGAGAAAACCTGCACACTGGTTGATTATTAACTTGTGTGTGAAATGGAGAAGGCAATGGCAAACCACTCCATTACTAATGCCAAGAAAGTTGTTATGTGTGTTTAATTCCACGTAATGACCACGACCCTCAGCCATGAGGAATACGACTATGAGGAAGAAGTTAAAATAAAAAGAAGTAAAACTTGTTGATTCTTATTAACTTGTGTGTGAAATGGAGAAGGCAATGGCAAACCACTCCATTACTAATGCCAAGAAAGTTGTTATGTGTGTTTAATTCCACGTAATGACCACGACCCTCAGCCATGAGGAATACGACTACGAAGAAGAGCTAATAGTAGTAAGTAGAGGATACATCGTTTTTAGTTGTAAATTAATAAATAAATAAAATAAAACGTATTTAGGTATCAAGCGGACAACATTTTTACTTTGCCTTTTTCTGTTCGGTCCCCCCCGGGTTGGACTGGCAGAAAATGCCTTATGGCATTAAGTCCACCTATTGTTGTCTTTTATATTGTACAATAAAGATTAAATAAAATAAATTCTCAAACCCCGGCGAGAGAAGGAATTAAATGAAAATTAAATTAAAAATCTAAGATATCTCAATTAAATTCTCTTTCAAATAATAAAAAAATAGATCAAAATCGGATCAGCCGTTTGGCTACTAAAATGCTACGGACAGACATACAGACACGTTAATGTTACAACTCCTTCTATCGTCGGGGATTAAATTATGCATTAAGATAACAAGAATCACTTTAGAAATTTTAAGCTCTTTTTTTTTGTTTAGTCTTTTTATTTCTACGACGTAATGCGCATTTCAAAGAACAAATTCTGTCATTTCCAAAACGGTCTCCATTATAACATCATTGATAGTACCGCCGCAGGCAGCATACAGTGACGCGCCACTATTAATCATAGAAAATGACATAGCATTGTGAGTGCAGCTCAAAATTGTGAAAACCTATCCGGTGCTCGGAACTAATAACCGCCCCACACTTCGGAAAATGCCCGGTGGGGGTACTGTCCGCATGTTTGTCTTTTTTGTCTTCGCTATGAAAATAAGAATAAAAAAACAGGCGTGATAATATGTAAGAAAAAAGGCACAAATGATAATGCATGTTATATTTGCCTTAAAATATGCGACATTTTTAAAATATTTTTTTTTTTAAATGTCGCATGGAATGTGAACGTCTGCTGACACTATCAATGAGGCAATGATTGGTCAAATCAAACAGTGATTGCAGCTCCGGTTTACTGTTACACATTTTCGTCCCTTTTCTTTTCAAAATCTCCAGCAATAAAAGAGTTAATATAACAAAATGCATCTTTATCAACAATTACTTCACGCGCCTTTCAAAATGAATCTGATGTACCGGTTAACTCTCAAAGCATTAGAGATTGTCCCCTTCCGAAAGCATGAAGCATGAGATAGAAACTAATGTTTTTTTTAAAAAAGTTCTAGTAAATATTTGTTTAAATACAAAAAACAGAAAAAGCATTCGCAACGACGGACGTATCTTATGAAGGGAACTCTTCTAGTCTTTTTCTATATAATTTTTTTGGTTGGCACAAAGAAATCGATGGTTTGTGTTTCAGAAAATACTAGTTTTGCGATCACGATACAAAACTATACCAATAAGGTGATTTGACAAAGCATGTAGCATGTTTCGGTCGCTATTAATGACTTGACGCAGCATGTAGCTGATGATATAGAAGTATACAATATTTTCAGTCAACAAAATTTTCTTTTTTACGATAGTTTTTTTTTTCTTTTTGTCCGACCTTACCCCCACTTGACGATGCGGCGCTGTGTGCGTGCACGACACTGCGACCGACGTACGTGATATATTGAGAACTGTTCCAAAAATCGCAACTGTTCCATACCTACTCGTTCCATCGTTGCGTAATGTGTGGTTATGCGGTTCGCTGAATGTTTTATATTTTTAGGTTATGTCTCTTAAATCTCATGTCACTGAATAATCTTTTACTAATCATGTATCTAGTACATCACTAGCTAACATAACGAAGGATCCATGCTTGCATTTCTACCCGGTAGATTTACCTTAATATGTCCAAGCGTCCCGTATTCGCTTGGGTAAAAACATAATAAACTAAACCTTCCTTAGGTGCCACACTATCTATTTACTACTCGAATAACGCGTGAAAATTCGAGCAATAGTTTTTGAGTATATCGCGAACAGACAAATACACAGACGTAAGGAAATTTCAAAAAGTCGAGATCTACTTTGGAATCATGAGGAGTGAGGACAGTACCTACCAATAGAAACTAAGTATACTTCCCTATTAAAAAGTAAAAGAAAAGTAAGGTTATTCTCAGATTCATCCAAAAATAGTTGCCGATCTGCTCCAAGGAAAATAATAATAATAATAACAACTTAAAATATAGTCTCAATGGTTAGTTTCTATTAAAAAGGCGCTTCACTTTGATACGCTGTGGTAGGTAGAATTGAATTACAGGTATACTCAACAAAGTATTTTCATTCTATTTTACAGAACGACTACTGACGACCTCGCCGGCGCAGTGGCAAAGTGCTTGCCTCTAAACCGAGAGGTCCCGGGTTCGATGCCCGGTCGGGTCATGATGAAGATGATCTTTTTCTGATTGGCCCGAGTCTTGGATGATTATAAGTATGTATCTGTTATGAAATATAGTATCGTTGAGTTAGTGTGCAACACACAACACACACACAAGTCTCGAACTAACTTTGGAACTAACTCAATCTGTGTAATTAGTCTTAATATATATGTTTATTTATTATTTACTACTTAATTATAAAACTAAAGCTAGAGCCGAAATCCAGCTATAAAATTATATTCGAATGCGATGACGAAAAATCGCCGTGGGCCAACAAACAATACAAGCATAGAAAAGTCAAACCAACAGAAATCATGAAATCATTCCACTCCGCCTGCCTTCTCATTTGCGGCCCGCAGCGAAGGTGCCTATGTGGTGTATTTTCGAATTTTATGCCTACCCAGCCATACACATGTAGTTTTTGCACGTACGCACATCCATTTTACGTTGAACGGTCACCGTGCCGTAATTCCCAGTAACTTTACTTCCATTGGAGGTCAACATCGGCTGGCTAGTTTGAGTAGTGAGGGTGAGAATTTGAGATATAGTGAGGGTAGAACCGCCCCCGCCGCGTCATCGCGCTGACTATTGCGCGTGTGTTAGAGAACATTTAAAATGCCACCCCTTGACGATCAATGCCGCCATTTTAGTTTTTTCTAGAATTTACTTTTTTTTTTTAAAGTATTATTAGCGCTTGAACTTTTACCTACTGATAATCTGTAGTATTTTAAATAAAAACAGCAATAAAGTATGAAGTTTATCGTGGAGATTATTCTTTAGATATATTTAATATTATTAGACAAAGCAATCTGATATCTCTAGATATATATGTATATAATCTGAATCTGTTTATTATGTCAATTAATAAGATGCGCTTACTAATAGATAAGTTAGATATTTAAAAAGAAGAATTTATATTACGCCTTTGTTATTTTAAGATGGGTAATGCATGGAATTAGTAGGTAGGTACCTACTCCGGTACTAACTAATACTTTGGGGTAATGTTATTTAATTGACGTAGGTATGTCTAAGCATTTCAAAATTGAGATTTCAAAAACTAGAGTCAAGATTGTGTTTATTTTTATTTATTTATTTATTTAAGGAAAACCAACAGTAATTATGTAACAGTATAAAAAATGGAAATACATCATAGATTACCACAGTTTGGTGGGTACAATAATTTTGGTGGGTGTACCTACTTAGGTGTCCGTACATTTAATTAAATAAGTTAAGTTATTTATTTTTGGTACCTATGGTACCTACTTAACATTTAGATAAAGCGATATAGGTACCTAACTAAAAATAAATCATAATATAGCTTACCAGATTAAAAAAAAATCCACAACACTATACATGAAAACAAGAGAAATATAAAATTAAAAAAAAAAACTAATTTTGTCTCTGGTCAAGACACGCACAGATTCACGTTCGAATTAAGAATGCGAATGGAAAAGGGGCAACGGTCATCTGTGGATAATCAGTTTTCTCACATACATTTGTATTAATTTACATTAATGCCATCTCAAGTAAGGGTCAGTTCAGGTGTACCTACAACCAAGGGTCATGTCACGGCAACCGGTTTCCTCGGGAATAAAGTAGTTGCCTGTGTATAAAATAAAAGGTATGAATTCACATAATGAAACACTATAATCAAATGCCACTTTGATTAATAAATTTTATTTACAATAACATTTAGTTAATCTTCTTGTTATTAAAGTATAATTGAAACGCTTTTTGTCTCCATCACTGACATACAAACACAGAACATGAAGAATGTTCTCATACGTGTTCGTATATATATTTATCTATGGTACAAGCCCAATATATTTTTTGTTTATGAGACATAGAAAAAATTACTTGTCTCATTTGACTTGATGGCAACTCTTAGATGGTAACTCCAGCCTTGTTCGTGGGTTACAAGCAAAATACTTCAATAATTATTTATATCTTCGGCCGATTAAAAAAAAACTTTTATTGTTGGGGAATAAAAAAATATTTCGAACACGAAGCAATCATTACCGTACGGTCCGCCTCTTTTCTCGAATCATTGCGGCGTATTTTCGTAAATTCCTTTTTAAAAACCTCTGGAACAACAAATTATAGTAAGTAGGTATTCTAGAAAGCTATAGGCATACACCAATGTCATGTCACACTATCGCGGATCAGTTCGCCGAACTTGATGGATTCGGTATATGTTGATGGATTTTCATTAAAGGAATTCGTACTAACTACGTAATGTTCACTCACGCATTCGCGTCGGCATGTGTGAGAGTTCGGCGACCGTTTAGAGCCGGCAGCAATATTCGCGTTGACGGCATCGGTCCGAGTTCGGCGATAGTGTGTAGCGGGCATCAAAATTGAAGGTTATAAATTTCTGAAGTTTCGCCCACTCGCTTACACAGTAGGTCTGAATAACAGATGAACGAATGAGTTCGGCGTATATGTGGTCGGCATGAAATAATATTTTAACGCCATCTAGCGATCAATTAATGAAACTTATACAATGAAAAATATATTGATAAACAAGTGCCATCTATTGATCGATTAAGTAATTTTGTATTGAATTTCGTTCATAGGGACTTTGTGAACCAATGTCGCAAAAGTTCTGTAGATGGCGCGTATTATCGCCGAACTTATGCCGGCTCCACATTGTCGCCGAACATGCAGACGCGAAAGCGTAAACATTGCTTTGTTAATATGAGTGCTTTTATTTACCGTAATGAAAAACCAGGAATGAATACCGAATCCGTGAAAGTTTAGCAAACTGTTTGGTGACAGTATTAGAGCTGGCATCAGATAGATGCCGACGCAAATGAACGTAGGTACATAGCCATAAGAAGGAGGCCTATGCCCAGCAGTGGGTCACGGAGGGCTGCAGATGATGATGATGATGATGATGACATAGCCATACAAACGTATTATGTGACCGACTATTTAAATGCTCCACTATCGCGGACCATTTCGCGAACTACATTTCTGGTTTTTCATTACGGTAAATAAAACCTTTCTTATGCCTTATCACACCACACCTATCGCGAACCAGGTCGCCGAACTTTGACGGATTCGGCATACATTGCTGGTTTTTCTTTACGCAATGTTCATGCAATCGGGTCGGCGTTTGTACTAGTTCGGCGATAGTGTGTTGCCGGCAATACAAATTGCATAATGAACGTACATACTACCACCTCAGTTAGATGTCGACGCGAATGCATGTACAGAACGTTCCGTACCTACCTAAGTAGTTTGTTTCACTCTACTCTACCACATTGACTCTACTCATCATCACACTCTAACACCACTCTACAATGCTATGAGAATCCGCCAAGTTCAGCAAACTGGTCCATTATAGTGTGAACTCGGCATGAGAATGAAGAATTTTGACTAGCGTACATATGAAAATAAATACCTAACAGAGCTATTTATAGATTTACTCAAACTCATTCGTGCTAATAATTTCAGCTAGTTAGGATCGCAGATGAATATCGACAATTCCGCAATTTTTTTATTGTTTTGGTATCACAATTTTATTTCAGTACCGCAACTAAAAACCACACGGCAACCCTTATTACTTCTATGTCATTGTCAACTGTCAAAATTAAAAGTTGAATTCGAAATTGGAGGGAAAAGAAAATTTTGTGGGTTAGGTAGTTTGTTAGTTAACTTTAACTTTTGTTTGAACTCTTGAACTGTTGTCATTGTTTTAAAAAAAGTGAATTTTAGCAATTTTCGCCTTTTCGTACACAAATCCACAAAATAATTAAAGATTCGGGACAATAATAAATGCGAATGAATTTGGGTGTGTGGTGGGTGAAAATAATGATATAGTTCAAAGAGTGAATTAATAGATATGTTGGTTTGGTGCTGATGATCATCACTTATCAGTGAAATAGGCAAGATTTTCCCATAATTTTAATTTCGTGACAATAAATTGGTAGGCCTGTAGGTAACTATTAAAAATACAAAAATGAGTTTCCTCATTTTGTCTTTAAGCTTTATCTATCTAGGTAATTAACTAATGTCCTCTTCTCATTTGATTATTTACACAGTTGGGAGAAGGTATACGGAGAAAGACATAAAATGTTACCTTTCATCTCTAAAAGTTTTTCTCCCGTAGGAAATTCAAGTGGGCGAAGCGACGTCGTCAGTGGAAGTAATGTGTCTGTGTGTCTGTATATCTGTCCGTGGCATTTTAGCAGCCAATCGACTGGGCCGATTTTTATTCCTCTTAAATGATTGTTAACAGTTTTACATTGTAGCTTGTGTGTATTATGAAGTAGCTGCTTTGCTTCCGTGGGAATTTCGGGATAAAAAGTGCCCTATGTGTTATTCCAGGCTATTTTCTACCAATCTACCAAATTTCATGACAATCGGTCTAGTAGATAATGTGTGAAGAGGTAACAAACAAACAATTCACATTTATAATATTAGTTGGGATGGGTTAACAGTTTAGGCCTTCAGTGAGAATGTTTGTTAGGTTGGTCTTTTGAGGCAGAAGTACTTAATTACAAAAAAGTTATAACAATATTAAATGTTTTGATAATTACAAAATTAAATGTTGCCCGATTGAGAATTTGAGTCCATCTAAATGGGTATTTGCATTCATTTATTATTTACAGTTTGTATTGGTTACCCAAATAAGTTTTAAAATGGTTTTAAATAATTAAATTAATATAATATGCCAGCAGTAGTTTTCAGTATTCAATCTATGAATAAATTTAATGCTGGTTCTTGATGATGGTACCTACTACTTTTTCATGTCAAAAAAATTTAAAATTGTGTAGCTTTGTGAAAGCTACCTACCATCTTGTGAAACTTGACCATTTATGAAGTAAGACACATAAATTAAGATTGAAATTTTAAGTAGTTGTTAAAAAATTTGTCCCATATCCTTTGCTGTTACAACCTAGAATCATCAATCTGGATCTAATTATACATTGATTAATTTGCCCATTGTGATAAATTAAAATATATTATCTAATTAATTTGTGAAGCATTCTAGAATTTATACTATTATTATAAACAGGTAAGTGTTTGTGAGTTTGTATGTTTGAGGCGATGATGATGACTGATTTCAAACTGAACTGATTTCAAAAATTCTTTTACTATTAGAAAGGTACATTATCCGTAGTGAAGTACCAGGCAACATCTAGTAAAATAATTAATAAAATTTATGGAACAGCTCAAAATGCAATGTGTATAATTTATCTTAAAAATAAAAATGCCCTTATAAGAAAATGTCATTAATTTCATCACACCCATAAGGGCAGTTGGCACCAGCTCTTGTTTGTGATCTGGTTACTACTACATAGGGCCTAAAGTAACTACCTACTTTATTTTTCCAAAATTATAGCAGGTACTTATATAGTTTCTCTTGTAATATTATACTTAATAAACTATACAATGAAACAAAATATAAACTGCCAGAATTTATTGAAATACAATAAAAGATGTATCCAGAAAAATCAAACTAAACACATTGAAAAAAAGTTGACTTAGCAAATAAGGCAAGGTTGGCGTCTTGAGCCAATCTTAACGACAAATTGTCTACGTGTGAGACGGCATGGAACTCTGACTCCTGGTACTCCATATGGGGCTGAGCTTGAAGAGCTGGATGAAGCTGAAGCAGATGATCCTCTTTCTTCAACGATAACAACTGGTCCTGGGGCAGAGGAGATTGCAGCTAAGCTAGAGCTAGGGCTTGGACTTGGTGCATAGATATAGTCCGCTGGTGCTGGGGTCACTGGTGCTGGAGCAACAGCACTTGAAGCTACGGCAGATGAAGAACTCTTCTCTTCAATGATAATAACCGGACTATTGCTTGCGACGTTTCCTGCTGCCGAGCTAGCTAATGCAGCAGATGCGGCACCTGGTCCGTATGG